>NC_041746.1:30398853-30698853 GCF_004115215.2 Ornithorhynchus anatinus
TACCCCCAAATTGTATTTCTCTCTCTGGGTTTTTATGTTTTCATGTACAGGCCTACTTTCAAAACAATCTTATCCGGAAGTTCGGGCAGATGCAAGAAATAGGTGTCTAATACTTGTGGCAACAAATTGTGGAATTTGTTAAGTGCTTATTATATGCCAAGCATCACTAAACACTGAAGTAGATAGAGGATAGTCAGGTCAGACAAAGTCCCTGTCCCACATTGGGCTCACAGTCTAAGTGGGAAGAACAGGTATTGAATCCCCGTTTTACAGATAGGGAAACGGAGGCACAGAGAAGTTGAGGACTTGCTCAAGGTCACACAGTAGGCAAATGGTGGAGCCGGGATGAGAACCCAGGTCTCCTGATACCCAGGCCCCTTGCCCTTTCCACTAAGCCACAGCTGCTTCTGACCTGGCATCTTACTTAAAGTTTGGTTTAATCATCAAGAGTATTTACTGAGCATCTACTGAGTTTGAAGCCCTGCCCTAAGCACATTGGAGAGACCGAATCACTGTCCTCAGAGGCTTACAATGTAACTGGTTAGCCATGCATTGTATACGGACACCCACCATTCTACACTGGCTGAGTGAAGATTCGATCAACAAAGTAACTATTTGAAAGGATAATGTGATTCCTTTTCTTTGATCACGATACAATGATAGCTCCCTTACCCCTACAAAAGTTCCCAACCAAAAGAGCACTGTGGGAAAGTATAATATTCCAAGTTGTTCTCTAGTTTGTGAACCCCTTTAGGGCAAAGACTGTGCCTATTTATTGTATTCTCCCAAGTGTTTTGTACAGTGCTCTGCATAAAGTACACAATAAATAGTGCTACTGAGTGATTGAAATATTTCACCCTATACTAGTGGACCCAAAAGAATATGGGTCATTTGTTTAACAAACACTACAATTATTACCATCATTATTAAAAACACAAATAATAAATAGTTCGAAATATCCTCTGTTATTTTTTTTTGGTGGCTATCAAATGAAAAGGCAATTTGGATTTTCTAAATCTATGAAGCATTTTTAGAAAAATTATTTTCTTTAGTATTTGGAATTAATATTATAAGGCAGAAGGATTAAGTTTAAGATCCTGGAATGTGGATTTCAATATTAATATATAAATTAGGTTTTTGAAATTATTTCATTTTATTCTTGTGTTACTTCAAAAATTATCACAGGAGAGATCGCTAATAGAAACCTTTCCACATCAAACATTGTCAAGATTTCTAATTTTTTTTAAGATACTAAGCAATTTTTTATACAGTCAAACTATTTCTGACGTTACACTCTCAGTTTTGTGGAACTAAGGGAAAATATTCAAATTGATATGGATTTGAGACATGGTACCAAAGTGTGTTCTTTCTCTGTATCTAGTTCAGGTAGAATTCATTCATCCTTAACTTCACAAATTCCTAGGAAACTAGGTCTGCTGTATCTGCTAAATTGTGG
This sequence comes from Ornithorhynchus anatinus, assembly GCF_004115215.2. NCBI lineage: Eukaryota > Metazoa > Chordata > Mammalia > Monotremata > Ornithorhynchidae > Ornithorhynchus > Ornithorhynchus anatinus. The sequence goes on from NC_041746.1 coordinate 30,400,310, forward strand.
TCGAAATTAGCAAATGTTCAAATGGTCCCATCAAGAAAATGCTCATAATGCCGCTTAGTGCATTAGAAAGGCCTGGATATCTTGTTCAGGAGCATCTTCTTTCATCTTCATTTCACAATTGCCCGGTTCATTGAAAACAGCCAGCACTTCTGAAACAGTCTGTAATTGTGGCTGAAGAAACTATTCACCACACCTCGTTAATCGGCAATTTTACCTCAAGACCATCCTGAGGATTCTTGCCTCCTTATTCTTTTCAAAAGGATTTTTAAATAGTTTACAAGCAAGAACACTTTATGCGTTTGTATAGATTCCCGAAGTGTAAAAGCTGAAGATGCAGATTTGGTTTTGAGGGTAAAAAGCAATTTTGTGTTTGGTTTTGTGCATTTGTGCATGCAAATTGCCTGTCTGTTTTGAGCCACCTAGGCCTATTTCATTTTGCATTTCTTAATCATCTGTACATATTACATGGGCACCTCAGTATGAGAAGCTGATAGAGAGAAGATCAGGATCCTTATGCAAGATTTAGTTCTGACAGTTGGGGGCCACAAGCTTCTTGAGGGCAAGGGTCACTACTCCCTATCCTATTATACTCTCCAAAGCATTTAGTACAGTCTTCTGCACACAGCAAGTGCTCGATGAATACCACATATTAATTGATTTTGGTGCAGGGCTTGGAATACTGGGGGTCTGAGGAGTTGATAGATTGTGCCCCAAAATGGAAGAAACCTAAGGAAAGAATAGATAGTCTTCAGGAACAGCAAACACAAGATAAAGGAGTAAGGTTACCTGGAGATTATCCTCAAAGAATAATGATATGAATTTTGGCATTTGTCAAGTATTGCTCTAAGTTACAGGATAGATACAAATTGAACAGGTTGGACACAGCAAAAAAGCTCAGTAAGAAGAAGGAATAAGATGTGTGGCGGCATTTGACCATAAATTATTTATTTATTTATTTAAACTTAAGAGCTGCATGAAGCTCTCAGTCAATACTCAATCACTGGTACTCTTACAATTTTCAGAACACTGTACTAGGCACTTGGCAAAATACAACACAATAGAGTTGAAAGATATGATCTCTGCCCTCAAGAGTTTTGCCATCTAATGGATCTAGTGATTTAAAATGATCAATCAGAGGTATTTTTTGAGCCCTTACTGTTTTCAGAGCACTTTACTAAGCACTTGGGAAAGTACAATGGCGTAAGTAGACTCAATCACTGCCCTCAAAAGTTAATCATTCATCAAGGCAGGCAGATACTACTACTACTACTACTAATTGTGGTATTTGTTAAGCACTTATTATGGGCCAGTCATGGTAATAAGCACTGGAATGGATACAAGCAAACTGTGTTGCACAGAATCTCTGACCCACTTGGGGCTCATGGTCTTATATCACAATTTTACCGATGGGGTCACTGAGGCACAGATAAGTGAAGTAACTGGCCCAAGGTCACAGAGCAGACAAGTAGAGATCTGGGATTACAACTGAGGACCTTCTGACTCCCAGGCCCGTGCTCTGTCCACTAGCTTATGCTGCTTTTCTAAAATAAATTATAGGTAGGGGAAGTGAGCGACTCCATATAAAGGTATTCACGTATGTGCTTGATCTGAAGTTTGGCTTCCCAGGGCTAGAATACTAGAAATGCTTGGTCACAGATTTCCTTGTGGCTGGACTAGCATTTATGAAGAGAGGTCGTAATTCAGTGGACAATTATTTTATCCATTTTTAGTAGCATTTGAAGAGTAGATGCCAGGCTTCCAGACCACCAAACCATGGAACAAAGTCTTCCTGTGATCTAGAACTATCCTTGAAATAGCTTTAGAACCATTTCTAGGGCTTTCTAGTTGATGAAAGACCTAAACTCAGTGGTTTTATCTCTCTATAAATAGCTGACAATAATGTTAATAAAAATAACTGTGGCATTTTTCAAGTGCTTACTTTGTGCCAAACACTCTACTAAGCTCTGGGTTAGAAAATGATAACCATGCCAGACACAGTCCCTGTTCTACATTCTAAGTAGGAGAGTAAACAGATATTTAATTCCCATTTTACTGATAAGGAAATAGAGGCATTGAGAAGTTGTTCTTTGTCCCAAGATCATTCACCCATTCAGATTTGAGCACTTACTGTGTGCAGAACACTGCACTAAGTGCTTGGAATGTATAATTCGGCAACAGATAGAGACAATCCCTGCCCAACAACCGGCTCACAAGCCAGGTAGTAGCAGAGCCAGGATCAGAACCTAGGTCCTCTGACTCCAGGGCTGTGCTCTTTTCACTAGACCTCTCTGCTCCTCAGGTCTGGGTTAATGGAAGGCTACCACCCTCAGTTGCCTTAAATCCATCCTTTGCCCTCTGGCAGTCAGTTATAGATAGGTTAGCAGCCCCAGGCAAGCCTCCTGGAGTGTGCAAGAGCTGGGGTAAATGAGGTCACACTGAGCTTGACTCAGAAGCCGGTGGAAAAGGGAAAAGATCGGGGGACGTTTGTCCATATAGTAGTGCCTCTCTAAACCATCACCCATCCCAATCCAAACCAACAAAGCACTGCATCCCATTCAATTGAAAGCTCCATGAGGGCAGGGTCCATGCTCTCTGCCATGAGAAGTGTTGCCTAGTGGTTAGAGCATGTTCCTAGGAATCAGAAGGACTTGGATTCTAATCCTAGATCCCTCACTTGTCTTCTGGGTGACCATGAAAGTCACTTCACTTCTCTGTGCCTCAGTTACCTCATCTGTAAAATGGAGATTAAGACACTTAGTCCCCTTTAGGAAAGGGACTGGATCCAACTCGATTTGCTTGTTTCCACTCCAGTGCTTAGTACAGTGTCCAGCACATAGTAAGCCCTTAACAAGTACCACAATTATTATTTTGCCTCCGGTGCATTTTCCAAACTACTGAATACTGTGTTGTACATAGAGTAGCTGCTCAGAACCACTGTTAATGAATTAATGAATACCATTAATTAATTTATTCCTGCAGTCCCGCTTCACTCAATTTGCCTCTAGCAGCATGGCCTAGTGAAGAGAGTACAGGCCTAGGAGTCAACAGTCGAGAGTTCTTATCCCAGCTCCACCATTTACCCACTGAGTGACCCTGGGCAACTTGCTTAACTTCTCTGGGTCTCAGTACCATCATCTGCAAAATGGGGATTCAATACCCAATCTCCCTCCTGCATAAACTGTGAGTCCCATGTGGGATCTCATTATCTTGTACCTACCCTTGCTCTTAGTACAGTGCTTGACACATAGTAAGTGCTAAACAAATGGCACAATTATCAATTATTATTACCCCTTAAAATTCAGAAACCCTCCATTTCACCAAATCAGCTCCAAACATAGGCTCCCTCTATTCTGAGTCCTGGTGTAAAAGCCTGTGGACACTAGCCATGATTCTGTTCTTCCATAGAGCATTTGTGGAGATTTAAAATCAATAACCCAAATAGCCTTTTCGCATATGTAGTAAGATACCAACCACAGGTCTCCTATTTTCCAGAAGTTATGAAAGTGATAAAGCAATATTAATTTATCTCCTGTTGATGTTTACAGCCAAAATGCTTTTGAAGAAGCACACTATTGCTCTTTCAGGAAACAGTGTGGTTAAGCACAGGAAATTAGAAACTCATGACTTGGACCTCTGGCTCTGCCCTGTCTTCATTGGAGCTACGGTTGAGTCATTTAACTGAGGAGAAAAATGTGAATAGCAATCTCGCCATCCACTTATCTCACAGGAGCATTGGGAAGGTTTACTCATAAATGATAGCTGGGAATTTTCAGAGCACAGAGAATGCTGTTTAGTGGGTAATTTATTTTTTGAAGTTGCAAGTGATTACTGTGTTGTTTAGTGAGAAGAGTAGCATCTTTCTTTTCTGAAGCGATCTTAGCTATGGATCCTAAGGAAATCTCTACAAATCATCATTAAATCAATATTTTTCCTTCAAACGATGGTCATATCTTTGCTCCACATTTATCCACTTAACAGATACTAATCATTCATTTTTTCGGGAAAAAGTGGCATTTATTCTTGGTTATTAATTTTTTATCTCATTTTATTTCATTTTGAAAATATGTTTGCTTACAGAATTTAGAGGTTATTCCTGAAAAGTTAGAGTGGGCATTTCTTTCAATCCACATGAATAACTTACCTGGAAATAAAATACTGGATGTCATCAGATGATCGATTAATCTTTTTGGTAAAATCGTTTGGGATGTAATGAAACTTCTTCGATTCGACATTTGGGAAAGGAAATATTAAGAACTATTTTGCTTCTCCAGTCGATACCTTATTTAGTGGCAACAATTAAATCATATTAATTGTGTTATTTGCTTATTTCAAAGGGTTTATGTTTGCCGCTTCCTTTTCCATGTTCCCCTGAAGGGAAGGTTCAAATAGGGATTTATGTTGAAATGGCATCACATGAATAGCTAACAGTTAGGGATTTAGTGGCCAGAGATAAAGATGTTTGATTGTAAAGGAAGAAATCTGCATACTCTATATACAGTATCCCAGTGAGTTATTGGGTGACCTTGGATAAATATCTTATCCTCTCTGGACTTCCGTTTCATTGTTTGTAAAATGTGAAGAGACTATTGTGGAATTGACACAACTTCTCCGGGAGATAATGAAGAAACAATGCCCTGATTTTGGTGAAAATACTTTAAATTTGCTGAAATAAGGAGGAATTCAAGGTATGAGTCCCCAATCTAAATCCTGGATAAGGAAGAAAGCTGTGTTAAGTTCACTGGGGTTGTCTGTTTCAAGTTACAATGATAATAGGTTAGTAGTGGTAATTGTGGCATCTGTTAAGCACTAACCATATTCCTAGCACTATACTAAGTATTGAGGTAGATTCGAGAAAATAAGGTCAGATACAATCCCGGTCCTGGATTGGGTGCATTGTCTAATCAATCAACCACTCAATTGTACTTTTTGAGTGCTTACTGTGTGCAGAGCACTGTACTAAACTCTTGGAAGAGAATGTGCTCCCCAGCCAAAAGGAAGCAAGAGGAAGTAAAGGTATTGATCCTCATTGAACTGATGAGGAAACTGCAGCCCAGAGGAGTTAAATGACTTGCCCAAAGTCACCCAGCAGCCAAATGAGAGAGGTTGAATTTGAATCCATGTCCTCTGACACTCAGGCTGTGCTCTTTCCTCATGCTTCTCCTTCTGTCCAGAGCTGGAAGGTCTAGGCAATCTGCTCCCACTACTTCATCTCTGAAAGCAGAGTTCCCTAGTGAAAAGAGCCCGGGCCTGGGATTAAGGGGACTTGGGTTCGCTGGCATTTGTTGACCACTTATTTTGTGCCAGGCACTGTACTAATCTCTGGGGTGGATACAAGCAAATCAGTTGGACACAGATTCTGTCCTGCCTAGGATTTACAGTCTTAATCCCCATGTTACTGATGAGCTAACTGAGGCACAGAGAAGTGAAGTGACCTGCACAAGGCCATAGAGCAGACAAGTAGTGGAGCCAGGATTAGAACCCAGGTCTTTCTGACTCCCAGACCCATGCTCTATCCAGTAGGCCACTGTGAAAGGGAGTTTATGGAGGAGTGGTGATCTCCTTAGTGTAGACTTCTGGTGTCTGGAGGGTGATGACCAAGTTTCATTAGAAAATGGAGAGACAGTAGAGGGACCTTTCTTTCCTTTCCACAGGTCAGAGATAGCCAGGGATTGTCCCACGGACCCACCAAAGTTTGAGTTGGGCCTAGTATTAGTACAAACCCAGGGTTCCTGGATACACAGTCGAGGAAGAACAAGTTATTCTAAAATCCCCTTAGGGTCCAGACCGCATTCTGTGAACTGCTGAAATAGAGGATCTAAGTGGAAGTCTAGTTCATCTGGCCTATCACAATTTAATCTCAGGTTCTAATAGTTTATTTGCTAATCCTACTTGGCTAAATTCTTTGCAAAGGCCTTTAATCCGTAATGATATTTATATCAGTGCCCGGGAGCAGTGCTATAGTTAATGGTCTGTTGTCATTTTCATTACAAACTCTCTATTGCACAAGTAGCAGGAGAGCCAGAACCTGTGAAGCTTTCTAACTGAGGACACATTTTAATGCTCTTCTAAATTACAGTATTATCCAACGCCATTTTGTCAGGCAGTATTTTCAAGTGATTTTAAAAATAGCATTAGAGGGGGGGAAAAGACAGCATGAAAACTCTACCCCATTATTTTAACGACGGAACTAATAACTTTAGTTGCATGTGCTGTTCTGATCTTGTTGTTTCCGAAATAAGCAGAATACCTGAATTTTATTTTTAAAGTAATGCCATTAATGCATGTGGGCATTTGCTTTAAATAAAAATAGCTGGAAAAAAAGGTTGCCCTTTTTTTTTTGACTGGAAAACACATAAAAAATTGAAAACAGATCACAAGATGCAGTTGAATGAAAAACTCGCTTTTCCCCAGCTCCATTCTCCCCAGGGAACAAGCAACCCATACAATTTAAATGTGACATCATTGCAATGGAGAAAGTGAAGCTTAATGTTCAAGATGCTTTGTTTGACACACAGGATCATTTACACATAGAAGTATTTCATTATGATGGTACAGTCTTTCCTTGGTTAATGGGGCAGGATATACTTCTAATGCAGTACCAGCCTTATCTTGACTAAGCTGCTGTTTTGCTGCCTTTGGACAATGGCACTTTGGAGAATTGTCTGGTCTCGCTGAAGCTATGAAATTCCATAGTTAAAGTACAAATATAACCACATATGGATATATGAAAAGTGAAGTATAGAACATTTTTTTCAATAATGTTTCCCTCTTAAACATACCAAATGAAATACAATTCAAGGTAGCATTTACCTTCCGAAGGATGTAGAGAAACAGCTTTCTTATCCAGAATGTTCAGGTAAATGGAGTCAAAACTGTCAGGGGCCTAAGCATAGCAACCGAACTTTGCACAGACGTATATATAAATACAACTATGTGTAGATAGGTATGTATATGGTGCTCTTGATGGAAAGGGAAATGAAGTTCAGACACTATTTTGCCTTAACTTCAGGACAGTCAGTGATTTTCGTATTGATATTGTTAACCACATATTCTAGGGGATCATGATGATGCCACTGGTGATGGTGATTGAGTTGGTGGCGGTTTGCAAGGTGCTGCATGAAAAGAACTGTAGCAGCATTAGTGAAATTCTTACTACTGAATTCTCTCAACACAGTCCGCTACATATCCTATCCTGCCTCCAGCATGGAAGCGTTAGGCTGTCACACAGCTACCTTACTGTACACACATATGCTACATCACAGCCTTACATCACAAGGTGGCTTTCCAACAAAGAGAAATAAGGAGGCCTTCCACACTCCATCAGTCAAATGATTCAACCCTCAAACAGCTTCTACACTAAGTGAAAGAACATGAGATTAAGCTTACTCTTAATAATAATAATTTGTGAAATGCTTACTACAAGCTAAGCACTGGGATACGTACAAGATAATCAAGTAGGGCACAGCCCCTATCCCACATGGGGCTCATCCTCAAAGAGGGAGAGAGAACAGGCACTGATTCTCTGTTTTACAGATGAGGAAACTGAATTGCAGAGAAGTGTCTCACCTAAGGTCATACAGCAGGCAAATGGTAGAGCTGGGATTAGAATACACATCCTCTGATTTCCAAGCCTGTGCTCTTTCCACTAAGCTATGCTGTACCTGTCAGAACAGACCAAATATTACCTTTGAGGGGAAAGAAATCCACACAACGCTTGCTAAATCTGAGCATATAGTAAGTGCCCACTAAATACAAAAGATTAATTGATTAATTGATTGCCTTTTCAAAATCTAAGTTCCTTTTGGCCAGAGAACATCCCTTACATTTCTCTTATATTTCCCAAGGCTTTAGTATAGTGCTCTGACCTCATTAAATATCATTACTACCACAACTGAAGAACAACACTGAATTAGGGGAAAACTTTCGCTTTAGTTCCTACTTTGGAGAGTTGCTATTCAATCAACAGACTAATGTTCTTTTAACATCATTTATTTTGTTTAATCACTGAGGTCTCTTGCAAGCTGAGAGGATTTTGGTTTGAATTTTACTCAAACCCCATATTAAGCAAAATATGTGCTTTCAACATCATTTTCATTAAAGGTGGTATAATATTCAAAGAGAATTCTAGTTTGAATTTAATTTAGGCTGAAGAAGTAGACAACAAAGAGAAGGTTGAAGTGAGCCCAGGACAGCACTAAGAAAATGAGACTATTTCTGTCCAAGAAATGCACATCCTTCCCTGGAAAAACAGTGTAGCCTATTGGAAAGTGCACAGGACTGGGGGCCAGAGAACCTGGCTTCTGATCCTAGCTCTGTCACTTGCCTGCTGTGTGACTTTGGGTAAGATACACTTACCTTCTCAGTGCCTCAGTTTCAACATCTGTAAAATGGGGATTCAATTCTTGTTCTCCTCCTACTTAGACAAAGGGGCCCCATGTTGGGCAGGGACTGTGTCCAACCTGATTTTCTTATATCTCCTTCAGGCTTGGCATAGAGCAAGTGCTTAACAAATATTATGTATCATTATTACTATTATTACAACAACAATAATTATTTTTAATTATTACTATTACTATTAATTCTTCATGGAGAGAAGCAGTGTGGCCTAGTGGATTGAGCACAGGCCTGGGAATAAGGAGGACTAAGGTTCTTGTCCCGGCTCTGCCACTTGTGTGCTTGTGTGACCTTGGGCAAGTCACTTTTCTGGACCTCAGTTACCTCATCTGTAAAATGGGGATTAAGACTGTGAGCCCCATGTGGGAAATGGATTGTGCCTAACCTACCTGTAGTGCTTACCCAATATCATTTAAATAAAAGGTTATTTAAGACTGGTAATATAGGTAGGAAAGGGTATCTAGAGAGAGGGCTGAGAAAATCTCCCCTTCAGAAACATTTTGATGGTCTTATTCACCTTAACTTTCATAGAGTCAGACATGGATGGTTAAATCTTCTATGCGAAGATCAGAAATACACATCCAAGGCTGCCAGAACTTGTGGTGTTACATTCCTGAAGAAACCCCATGTTTAGAAAAACTCACATTGTTGCTCTCATCCTCATGTATGGCATCACAAATGTACAGAAAAGTTTCTAGAGAGCCCCCTGCATATTCACAGATAGAAATTAATTAATCAATCAGTAGCATTTATTAAGCATCTAATACAGATGGAACCCTGTACTAAGCACTTGAGAGAGTACCCTGAGGTAAAAGACAAGATTCCTGCCCTCACATACCTTATAGATTAACAGGGGAGACAGACAAATAATAATTTAAATATAGAGATGAAAGGAAAACATTTTCCTTTTTTAAATGCCCAAGTCCTAATCTATCAATAGGATTTACTGTGCTTCTACTATGTGAAGAGCAGAGTACTGAGTGCTTGACAGAGTACCAGATAATTAGTGGATATGATTTCTGCCTTCCAGAGGCTTAAAATCCAGTAGAGAATGTTTCCATATTAGCTGTGCTTTATCGAGTGAAAATATGAATTATGAAGAAACTAAGCATACTAAATAAAAATGATATTTTAAAACTATTTCAAAGTAGAATATGGATGTGACTCCTGCACTGGGAAAGAAAGTGGAGGTTCACAGTTTTCTAACTATGCTGCCTTGGTACGGTTGACTGGCAGAACATTTAAAACTCCTGGATAAACTGTTGTCATCCACGGTCCTGGGGTCACCATTCAGTGATGCTGTAATGCAACAAATTGCACAATCACACAAGGCTGCGTTATTTCCATAGAGGTCATTTTGTTACATAAAATATTTAAACCTGTTCTAGACTGGAAAATTGGTCATTTTGATGGAGGTAATAAATGTCTTTAGGCAGAGTGAAAATAAACATATCCTTTTCATTAGTTCCGTTTTATTCACTTCTCTGGGAAAGGTAAACAAATAGCCTTGTTTCGATTTGCACCCTGAGCCATTTGAGTCACAGGAAACACCAAGTCTGATGCAGTTTAGTTCACTGGGAATGGAAACCATACTAAGAAATGGTAGTGCAAAATGTGTCCTGAAATTTAGTGAATCTCTGCAATACTAAGAGCAGTCAGCTACAATTTTATATGAAAATATAATAGATTGGATGGTACTTAAATGCTTACTATGTGCAAAGTACTTTTCAAAGTACTGGGGTAGATACAAGTAAATCAGCTTGGACACAGTTCCTGTCCCACATTCGGCTCACACTCTTAACCCTTATTTTTTAAAAATGAGGTAGCTGAGGCATGTAAAAGTTAAATGACTTACCCAAGGTCACACAGCAGACATGAGGCAGAAAAGGGATTAGAACCCAGGTCCTTCTAATTACCAGGCCCATGCTCCAACATAAATTCTCACAAATTCACCAAATGCAGTTTTGCTTTCCTGCAATTCTTCCTTTATGAACAGTATTTGGTGATGGCAAATGAGAATTCTCCTTGAGAAATTTCTCTCTTGGGTGAATTCACAACACTGTGCTTCATTTGCACCTCCACTCTGTACAGTGTTTGATTCTGCCTAGTTCCCAAACGATTCTGGAACCACCAACTCTTGCAAAGTCTGGACAGACTGGGAATCAATCATGCACTCAATTTATTCCTAGTACTTCCAGATCATCTACTGTGTGCACAGCACTATGTTAAGTGCTTGGGAGAGTGATGCAATCTCCCAGTGGGAATAAGAGGGGAGTTTTAAAACTTCAACAACGGAAAAGAGAATGAAGGAAGAAAGAATGAAGGAAGAACCAAGCACATGCTCCACACTAGTAGTTTACCTGCTACTGGACCTGAGTTTTAATTCTGACTCTGTTAATTGCCCTCTGTGTAGTCCTGGGCAAATCATTTCATTTCTCTATGCCTCAATTTCCTCATTTGTACTCACTCCTAGTTAGACTGAGTGCCATGTGGGACAGGGACTGTATCTGACTTAATTATCTTGCACCAATCCTAGTGTTTGGTATAGTGTTGAGGACTTAGTAAGCACTTAACAAATACCAAGTATCCTGCTATCACCAAGGGGGAGGAAACAAAGAGAGGGAAGCTATTAGAGGCTAGCATAGAATGTTGGGTACCCAGAATTCAGTCCCAAGCCAAATGGGATATCGTCATCCAGAAGGAAAGGCTTTAATTCAGGGCTCGTGGGGAGCCAGGTGCAAGTTGTTTGACTGAGGTTTCGAAGAAACCTAAGAAGTCTTGCCGTACCTTTCCAAAAATGCCTTCGTTATTTTCCCAGAGACAGAGTTAGGAGGACAACAGAGTGCAGCTGCAGCTGCAAAAGAACAATTGCTCAGTGCGTTGGCATCTACTTTCGAATCTGCATCTGGGAAACCGGGATATGACAGCCAGGACTTGATCTGGGGATCAAACCAGCATTTGTGCGTTTTAAAAATAAACAGGGGGAGAGTTAAGTGCTTATACCTAGAAGTGATTTAAGACATGATATGGAAACAACCACTTCTTCTGAAATACCTAGGCTATGCAAGTAGCTCGAATGGGCAGGTTTTGTTTATGGATTGGATGTAATCTAAAGGGAACATTTTTCCCTCTTGTCTCAAACATAGCGACACAAAGACTCTTTGTACTGACCTAGATTAGCTTTATTTTCTTAGGTTATTTATTTCCACACATCTACTTTGGTAGCTAAAGATCGATACAAACATACAGTGGTGCTAAGAAAAAGAAGGGCAATGTTGATTATCCAGTGGTTCCACATCCCCTTTAAAAATGAGCCAGGAAAACTGTGAATATTCTTTCTACTAAAGTCCACGAAAGTGATGCAAAAAAAAAAAGCACATATAATAACAATAATGATCATTATTATTGTGGTATTTATTAAGGGCTTACCATATTCCAGGCACTGTACTTAGCACTGGGGAGGTTACAAGCAAATCAGGTTGGACACAGTCCCTGTCCCACATGGGGTTCAGAGTCTTCATGCCCATTTTACTGATAAGGTAACTGAAGCAGAGAGAAGCGAAGTGGCTTTCCCAAAGCCACACAGTAGACAAGTGGCTAAGCTGTAATTAGAACCCATGACCCTCTGACTCCCAGGCCCGAGCTCTATCCACTACTCCATGTGAAAATTAAGTTCCCTGGAACCAATTTCTTGAACATCTGTTCATTTTTCCATACAATAATCTAGGGCTTCTCCCAGATGTATGGCAATGTGGCACATGAGACAGTGAGACACATCATTGACAGAAAATCATATCTGTGCTGTCAGTGACTTAGACCATAAGATAGTCTGTCATTTTTTAAATTTTAATAGAACCAAGAAAGTCAGAAGCCTGGAATACAATCTGTATTTGTATTTATTCCTTTATTTGTTGTACTGAACTCTCACAAGTGCTTAGTACAATGCTCTGCTCCCAGTAAGTGCTCAGTAAATACCATTGGTGATGATACAATTATTCCTAAACACTGTACCCAGAATGAATACATTAAGGAACCCAAAGTCACTATCAGTACCATGTCACGGTAAATCTATAGCCAATCCAAGAGTTCATCCAGTCCAGAATTAATTCTCCAAAATATGGCAATAGGATGCTGGAAGAAACTAAGTGATAGTGGTCTTTTTTAAAAAATGGTATTTGTTAAGCAGTTACTATGTACTAATTGTATTAAGTGCTGGAGTAGAGACAAGAAAATCAGGTTCCACATGGGCTAAATTGGAGGAGTCATCAATCCCCAATTTAGAGATGAAGTACATAGGGCACAGGGAAATATATTACTTGCTCCAAGTCACAGCAGACAAGTAGTGGAGCTGGGATTAGACCCAGGTCTCTGATTCCTGGCCTGTGCTCTTTCTACTAGGCCACATTGCTTTGTTGATTTCTAACCTTATGACTAGAATTGCACAATCCAAGTATTTAGTACAAGGCTTGGCACACAGTGAGCGCTCAATAAATATGATTGAATAAATCTAACATACTCATTTTTTACTTTCCATATAATAAATAATAATCATAGTATTGTTAACCATGCCTATTATGTCAGGCCCCATATTAAATGCTGGGGTAGATACAGGATAATCAGGGCAGGTGCAGCCTCTGTCTCATGCGGGGCTCACAGTCTAAGTAGAAGGGAGTGAGATTTAATTGATGAGAAACTGAGGCACATAGAAGGTCACAGTGGCAAAGGTGGCATTAGAACCCAGGTCCTCAGATTCGCAGCATCAGGAATTCTCTTTACCAATCTACACGTTTCTTCCACAACTTCCAGAGGTGATAAATTCAGGTGTTTATATGCAGAGTGTGAAAAAGTGTTTCGTTTTGATCTAATCATCTTCAAGCTTTACTAGGTGCCCCCTTGTGTTGTGAGATGTAAGGGACCACAATATCTGTGTCTCCTGACCATCCAGTTAGTGATTTTTGTACATAGAAATATGTTCTTGCTTAGAGAGATTTCTAAACCTTGCCTCAATTTCAAAGCATCCTCATCCCAGTGCACATTTTTTGAGTAGGCTTTTATCTATTAATGGCTGCCTCTATGATTTACTTTTTTTACAATCTGAATGTTTGGAATAAGAATGCGTCATTTGCCACCTGCCTGGATTTCATTCCCAGAAAAAAAAAAATCTCATTAAATGTTTTCCAAAGCACTAAACCAAAGAAAAGTTAATTGAGAAAATATTGTCGGGGAGAAATGCTATAGGAGTGGGCATTATGGAAAGTGTTTAAAAGATCTATGATAATTTGAAAATTCCTTACTTGCAGAACGAGTAAGAAGGAATAAGGGAATAATTCAGATAATGCAGATGCAAAATCTGCTTTTTACTGGATTTCCAGTCAGCCAAAAGTAAAGTTTTGCCTTAAATTATCTGAATAGTTGCTTCAACTTCCTCTTTGCTTAGGTGGTGGAGACCCAGTTTAAGTCAGTTACAGTGTGAGTCGAGAGTGACAGTATGTCAGGGAAATATATTCAAATAAAATGACTGCCCCTAGGAATATCCAGCAAAGCCCTATTTTACTGCACTGTAAAAGGATTATATGCATTTTGGATTACTCAAACCATATCTAATTTGCTTACAGGTGATGGATGGGGTAACTGAGAAAGAGTATGGCCTAGTGGAAAGAGCATGGACCTGGGAGTTAGAGGACCTGGGTTCTAATACTGGCTTCGCCACTTGTCTGCTGTGTGACTTTGTGCAAGTCACTTTTAAGTGCCTCAGTTCCCTTTTTTATAAAATGTGGATTAAGATTGTGAGCCCAACATGGGACATAGACTGTAACCAACTTGATTAGCTTATATCTATCCCAGTGCTTAGTACAGTTCCTAGCACATAGAAAGTGCTTAACAAATACCATTAAAAAAAAAAAACTGGCTGCGGCTACTATAAAGCAATCCCACTTTGATAGTGATATGGATTTAACTAGTGGGTCACACTAATTTAAGTAGAGGTCCACTGATGTGTAATATAATGGCATCATACACACCATTTTGGGGAGGTGTACTTGAGGTCATCGAAATCTTCAGCTTTCCAGGGGGATGTTCTACCTTCTGCCCAAATTGAAAAGAGCCTTTGAGTTTCCCTACTAGATCTCTGGGAACACAGGCCCTGCTTTCTGGTCCTGTAACTTGGCCACAGAAGCCACAGTGAATGGGGGAGTTACACTTAAGTATGTCAAACATAAAGGCATCAAGTCCTGGGATTAAACAGGGGCAGAACCTGACTGACCGGTAGAAAACCGGATGAATGCCAGTCCAACCCTGAGCTGTGAAGCAAAGTTAGAGTCAGAGCTCTTAAAAACAACTTCTTTATTTAAAACTATTTGCAAATGACACTGTCACCTGCCTCTCTGTCCCAGCTGTGGTCCAGGTTCCAGGCAGGTCCACTCAGATTTTTCTCTTCATTGAACTGCCATTCATTTCACGTACTGCAGTGGCTTTATATTTCTAGGTGAAATCCTAAAGCAGTTTCCCTCATATACCTGATGAACCCAGAGGAGATTTGACTTTCTAACCTGTCAGAATCACCTCCTTTAGAGGCCGCTCTTTTCTCAAACCAACTCCTTGGTGGAGAGGGAGAAAGTAGAAAATTGGTTCCCAGTTCAGACATGGAGAGAAAATAGTCTAGTAGGCAGTTTCAATCCTATTAAAATGAACCAAGATGATATTACTACCTCTGTGCTAGCTTCTAAAAAAAAAGATTTTTGAAGGTATTTAAACTATTCTTTTGAGGTAGGTTCGGTCTACAGAACAATGACTGTGAGACATAATTGTCAGTTAAAATATTAATGAAAGAGATTCGGAATCTCTTGAGTCTATTGAGATGATGTAGTCACTTTATCAAAAATTCAGCTGTCATCCGTGTGCAGGAATGATCTCTGTCATCTTCCGTAGGCTACAGGCTCACAGCATCACATTTATCTTACAGAACATATTTATTTATTTGATTAATCTAAAATACATCCACTGCCCTCGGGAAACAGAGTTGGTATTCGAAACAGAAATGGGACGCCGCAATTAAAGTGAAACTCAGCAGAAAAAAAAAGCTTCACAAAAAAGAAGGTCACAGGACTGCCTGCCTAGCAGTGTATAATCAAAATGCATCTTCCAGCCCTTCAAGTCACACTAGCACTGGACAGAGCATAGGAATCTATCAATGGAAAAGACAAGACCCTGGCTTACCCTAAATGGAAAATAATTTCAGGGAGGCAAAAATAATTCAGGATAGAGTCTTCAAGAATAGTCTGACTTTTCCAAATTGCCTTTTTATAACCACAAACTGGCAACAAAGCATAAGTATGGGCTGAACACTATAAATCAGTTTAAATCAAATCATCTCACAACAAATGTTTCTTGTTCCAAATAACCTTGCTTTGGGATATGTGTGTTTGTAAATTTGTTTTTTTAAATCCCTTTGGGTGTTACTTTTATTTTTTGACTAGTCTAGACTCAGGGCTTGGAATCATCCATCAATATGTCATGTTGTACGACCCTGCCGATCTCGAACCGTTCTACTCACGGCCCCCAATTTTCCTGAATGGGTGTTAGGCGCTGATTCTCTGAACATTGTTATTAATGGAAAGCTAAAACCCCGATTCCCCAAAACAGCTCTCTGCTGAAATCTGAGGAATCACTTTCAATTAAAATCCACGAAAACAGTTTTTAAAAAATGATACACCCCCGACACAAATGTGCCAATCATAAAATGCGGCTTTAAAATTCTTGGGGAATTAAAATGAATGCTGGGTGAATAATTTAAAGACCTTTACTCTATGTAGCCAATTCATTTCATCATAAATACGCTGTGGAGCACGTTGCTGTTCTCTGCCAAAGAGTCTGAAAATGTGCAAGTGCGGCGTATAAACCTGGAGTAATTAATTAGCAAAAGTTCACTCTGGTGGCAAACTCAAAGAAGTAAAATCCTTTAAAAAATTCTACACACTCAAGTCCTTTAGTGGCAATTGCAATTTTGCTTGCACCTGGCAGCATAATGGGTCTTGTTGACAAATGCTAATTATTTGGAGCTTTTTTTCCACATTTTTCTGCGCTGGTTTTAAAAAAAGCAACCTCCAGCTCTGAACTTTCAATGAAAGCACAGGGGGGAGAAAGTATCCTTAGACAGAAAAACAGCTTTATTTCAGAGTACCAAGGGAGGCCAAGAGGAGACAAGAAAAGGAGTGAGAAAGTGCATTAGCCTAAGGGGAGAATTTCTAAACATGAGCTGTCATATCCAGCTGGGCTTGGTTTTGTCTTTAACCTGATACATCTATACAGCCACAAACGTACTTTATATCATCTATACAGATCTCCACTTGTGAACATGTGTTTAATATATGTCATGCATAATAGCTCTGTGACTACAAGATAAATAACACTGTACCAAGGCATATGCGTATGTGTATTTTTGTTTTTATTTTAGATGAATCTACGGCAATACGTGCCCTTAATCAGTGAAGAAATACTGCCCCGTAACAATACGACACAGCTTAACTCTCCTTAAATCAAGCCACCTAATCACCTCAGAACCAAAAGTCTAGAGGCTGCTGCGATTTGGAAGCAGAATTTGGATGAAAAGATTAGCTGGGATAAGAATAATCACTGACCATTAAGGGCTTCTTTATTCCACATTTTGATGTGGTAAGGCCAAGATAAAACTTGGGGACCATCAGCTCTCTCTGAAAATCATTTTTGCTACCAGCACGGAGGATGGATCTTTTTCAGCTAGGCCATTTTTTTATTTCTTTTTCTTCTGTTTCTTATTATTATTCCATAAGGTTAGTGAGGAAGAAAAGACAGCAAAACTCAATAGGCTTTTTGTCATTAATGGTTGTCATTTTGATTTTTTTAACAAAGCCAACCACCATTGTTTAAGTGGTAAATGCAAATGATTCTACAGTGTGGGTTTGTACTTCAAAGGGGACTAAATTTGTTTTGAAGTTAGCTTGCCTTATGAAATTCACCTAGCTATAAGTAGAATGAAATAGTTTCTGATTCCCATGAAGTGTAATGATTCTAAGAGTGGAAAAATCAAGAAATGCAATACCTGTAATCAAGCATAGTAGAGATTAAGGCAAATAAACAAATTTCTATTATTCGTGGAGAAAAGATAGCTCTGATATGCCCCTTTAAAAAGAACTAGATGGACTGTTAAGGACTGCTCTAAACACTTTCTTCCTTCTGTTTTAAATAAAATCTGTTGTGTACCCTAAAAACAAGGTTGATACCCTTTGTTTTGCAGTCATGTGTTAAATGAGAAAAAATGAAAATTTAGAGAGAGCTCCTTTTTCAAAATACCTGCTGGGCAAGATCTAGGAAGTCATTCAACAGCATTGACTAAAGGCAGATAACCGTGTTAGGATTTTAGGGGCCAAACAGAATACGTACAATGTGCTCCCTACCCTAAAGGAGCTTATAATCTACTCGATGAGTCATTCACAATTGAGTTACAATGACTGTCGAAACAATTATTCTGCAGGCAGTTTCATCATGAAAGATCTTGTATGTGTCTCACTTGGATCACAGGTTCTGTCCATCATAGGTTGCAGGACTATTGCAAGTTTACCAGTCAATCAATCAGTGATAGTTACTGAGCACTTAATGTGTGCAGAACCCTGTACTAAGTACTTGGGAAAGTACAATAGACTCTGTAAACACAGTCACTGCTCTCAAGGAATTTCCCTCTGCCCAGCAGTGCCTCCATTTCAATTTCCACTCCCCTTGCCTGAAACCCTTAATAGACTGCCGATGCCCTCCCTTGCCCTTCTGGTAGATTCTGCTGACCTGTGTCTCAGTCTACCTTTCTATATAATATCTGGGTCCTGACAGAAAGATTCTTCAGCTCTTCCTAGTCCTCTGCCCTTGCTCTTTTTCTGTTCTTCTTTAATAATAACAATAATAATTTTGGTATTTGTTAAGTGCCTATTGTGTGCTAAGCACAACACTAACCACTGGGGAACATACAAAATAATCAGTTCAGACACAGTCCCTGTCCCACGGGGCACTTGCAATCTAAGTAGGAGGAAAAACAGGTATTTAATCACTGTTTTTCAGATGAGAAAAACCAAGGCACAGAGCAGTTAAATGATTTGTCCAAGGTTACACTGCAGGGAAATGGTGGTGCCAGCAACACCCTACAGTCAGCTATTTTGGTTTTTTCATTCCTTCCCAGTCACATTTATGTTCCTTAATAAACATGATGTCTATAAATTGCCTCTCTGTATACTGCCCATAACAAAGTGGGGAAAAGGAAGGAGAAGTGCATTTCCATTATTTGATGCTATACCTTCTGGTGAAGATTTTTAATCAACCACCGTATCTTCTCACCCTAAGACTGCAAGATCCCTAGGGGACAGAGACAATATCTGATCTGATAATCTTGTATCTACCTCAGTACCTTACTACATAGTAGGCCCATAGTAAGTGCTTAATAGATATCCTAATACTATCCTAACAGGGTAAGGGTATCAGTTGTCTCTCAAAATCTCAGACAGTGCTAAATTCATTTCTGCTGTTAATAGGTAGCAGGGAGTGCCCATTCTCTTTATATAAGGTGACTGGCTTGGATCCTCTGATTCATCAGGCATCCCTCAGCAACCCTCAGCTCATTGTGGATTCACTTAAAAGAGCCCTTTGCTGACAAGATGACAAAATCAAGTTTACAAGAGCTAGGGGGCTACAAAAATAATTTATCCTCTATTGCATATAACGATAGCTTAAAGCCAATGATATTCATTTGAAAAAGCATTTAGATACTTCCTCTGACACTGTCTGAAATAATGACATCAAAAAAGCATTGTTTAATAGCACTGGTAGAATTGAATAATAGCGATGGCATTTGTTAAGTGCTTACTATGTGCCAAGCACTGTTTTAAGTGCACTAAATTAAAATTGAAGTTCTTGAGGAATTTATAAATGCCTTCTAGGGCAGGCTGTGACCATTGCCAAGATGACTGTGGATTTTCAGAAAATAAACTAAGGACCACCTGAGGCCTGAAGGCATTTCCAGGGGATCCAGACCAAACCACCACATCTCTGCTGGGTGCACTTATTAATGAGGGGTCATCTGACGGCGTGATGAGCTTAACTTTACAACCAGGCCTCTTGGGAATGTCATCTCACCTGAATCACATTCACTCGCAAACACAAAACTGCCCCCCTTCTCTGTCCTCCTGTTTCCATACCTCAGCCTGCCCTTCCCATCTCCTGTAACAGTGCTTCCCTAGCTTGATGCAGGTGGGAAAACATCAGTTTGTAATTTCTTGGAGCTAAAACTACAAGGCAAACACATTTGTACACCCCAAGGGAGGCAGCTTAGGCAACTAGAAAAGCATAGAATTGGGCATTGGGTGACCCAGATTTTTACCCCAATTCTGCCTCTGAAAAGTTGTGTAGGGCTCGAAATTGGGTGAAGTGATGTTTTCCAGGTGGGTAAATTCCTTCATCTCTGAATCACAGTAGTAGTATGTTGAGCAAGTTTTTAACTTCTCTTTGCCTCAGTTTACTCATCTGTAAAATGAGAATAAAATGTCTTCATCTCTTCCACTTAGACTGTGAGCCGTATGTGGAGCCAGGGCTGTGTCTGATCTTTTTTCAATATATCCACCCAAGTCTTTGACAGTGCTGGCATATAGTAAACATTTAAGAAGTGCCACATTTATCATTAATAGTAGTAATGCCATGTGTAGTGTGCCCACTGATTGCAGTGACTCTACTAGGTGCTTAAAAAGATCAAAATAACAGAGAACATAATCTCTGCTCACAAAGGAACTGTCGCTCTCATGCGGGAGGCAAATATAAAATTATTTACAACTTGAGTAGTAAAACTAAATAAGTGAATGCACATATAGACAAGGGTCCTGGGGAACGGTATAAATAAGTACGTGAAAAAAGCGTCCTCCAGAAAGCTGCAGTTGTCCCCAATAGATAATTGATATTAATAGTCCATACTTCACAGTAAGATGTAAATTACAAAAAGAATTTCCTCATTTTGCTTCAAAGGTCATAAGGGAAGTAGCAGGCCTAGTGGATTGAGCTTGGGTGTGGGAGTCTGAAGGACCTGGGTTCGAATCCCAGTCTGGCCCTTGTTTGCAAGTCACTTAACTTCTCTGGGCCTTATTTTCGTCATCTAGAAAATGGGAATTAAGACAGTGAGCCCTACACAGGACAGTGACTCTGTCCAACTTGATTAACTTGTATCTACCCCACTGCCTAGTACATAGTAATAATAATAATAATGGTATTTGTTAAGCACTTAAGCTGTGCCCCCATAGTCTCACTGTGCAGGGATACCTCAATCTTATTACACGGTATACTGTGGGAAAGAGGCACAGGCCCATCTCTGATTCTACACTCAAGATAGACTAATATTGCCCTGAGCTGCAATAATCAATCAGTGGTATTTATAGAGCACTTACTATGTGCAGAGCACTGTACTAAGCACTTAGGAAAGTACAGTACAACAGAATTCGTTCTCACATTCACTGCCTACAATGAGCTTACAGTCCAGAAACTGTTAAACATCAAGTTAACGTATTTGGAGATTTTAAAATGTCCCCTAGCAAAATGCTGGTAGAGCATTCTCGCTCAGACTAGAGGAATACCCAGTAAAATTCACAATTTCCTGAAAGATTCTACTCTTCAAGATACATTTGTTTGATATAAAGGCACATATATGGAGAAAGCACAGTGGAATCTTCACATTGGGTTGCTTTAACGAAAAATGTTATAATGGTAAGGTTCATAGGTTCTACAGTTGCAGTCTCGTTTGGTCTGAGTGAATGGCTTAGAATGATGCTTTTCTATTTTGTCTTGGTCTGAGATAATATTGTTAAATTAATCCTAAATATATACTAGGTGTGCAGATTAAATTTTCAACAGTTACTGCAGGCTGTTTATTTCTGAATTATTTTTGTCACATTTTAAAACTAGGCAAAATGGACTTGGTATCACTAAGCATTTCTAACTGTGACAAATGCCCTTGGCAACGGCATAAAGAGTAGCACATTTTTAAAAGTCAAAGAAGTAGTGATGTAACTATAACTTTCCACAGGCTGCTCACCTCAGATACAAACTGTTACAAAAAGAAAATACTACTCAGACAAAAGATAATCATTGGGTTTAATTTAATGAGAACCTCCTTTTTTCCCTTCTCTTTCAAACTTCCCAAGTGGTAAAAGGAAGATACGCAACGATTTATACATACTTTAAATTAACTGATGAGCAAGTTTAAGTATCAACTTTCTTCCATGGCATTTTTCTCTTTTACCCTTCATGCAAAATCTGAAGTCTCAGGAAAACTCTGACACCATTTTACTGGTTTAGATTTTCTCAAATGTCATCTGAATCACTGATAAATGCATTAACACTGATCACTGTTCTTGTGGTAGATGGATAATGAAATAATGATGAAATATGCTGTATTTAAAAGTGGCTCTTGCTCATTCAATTTAAAATTAAACTCCCAATTAAGCTTCAGTACACTGAGATTAAGTTGGAAACTATTTACAGTTTAAGTCATTACCAAAACATTTGATGCATTTCATAATAAAGAACAGTTATTAAGGTTCCTTTTTGATCTTAATATGAGGTAATTCTGTTGTATCATTTCAAATTAATTTAGTAACATTTGATCATTTTGGCTAACAACTGGAACATGAACGGAGATAAGATGACTTGTTTATTGCTATTAAAACCCAATTGAGAAGATTTTTTACTAAAATCCATGAAGACCCATTAAAACTATATCTTTAAAAAGATTCCATGACCAGCAAAGAAACGTATGAAGGCTTATCGGCTAATTTTTTGAACTATTATTTATACACTTTATTTTATGCAATTCTATTTTGTGGACATCATTTTTATTTTAACTGACCACCATAGCGTTTATCACTTGGGTTTACAAAGTGTAAGAGAGTCCAGAACTTCTGGAGAAAGAAACCTTCATGATCTGTCATGAGAAGGAAAATAATATGTGAAAGCTGCCACTGCTTAGAAATGAGGAATCTTTGCAAAGAGGAACAACCACAAATTGGCTGGATTTTGTCCTTTTATGGGGGCCACAAAATAAATACATTTTTAATTAGGGATTATTTAACCACTCTTTCATGGATTTCCTGAGCACTCACAGGATACTGAAGAAAGCTTTCAGCCTAGTGGGGAAATCACAAATTACAAAACAACATATTACTAACCCTTAAGAAACTTACAAACCAATGGGGGTGAGGCAGGATTAGCTGGTTGTCTAAATGTTGGTTTGGGACTCTTCTGATTATATGTCTGTCTTCTATCTTTAAATTGTAAAGTTATTGAGGGGAAATGACAGAATAGGTTTCTCTAGGGACCCCCAAGGGCCATTTTGGTAGGGAGGGGAGAGAGTGTGACAATTTTCCAGAAAGAAAAATCAAAACAATTTGAAAATTGATATTCACCATATGTGGGTATATATCTTGTTATATATACATATTTAATAGTTAATATATCTACTTTACAGATATTTTGAAATATACCCTACTCAATATAAGTATATTGCCAAAATGAAGATCAAGGTAGGACTGCTAATGATTGCCTTATATGGCCAGAAAATCATCTCAACCATTGCAAAAAGCAAAAACCTGCTGCTTTATCTTCCATTACATTTTTAAATAGCATGTTTTCTTGTGTTAGTGCATATATGCTATTGTTTTCAGAGAATTTTAGATCTCTGAAGGAACATCTTTGATTGTAATTGTAAACACCTTTGATTCACCTCCATAACCCACACATAGAATCTTCCACAAAAATAACATTTCAAATGGGGTCCTACTTTAGCATTCAATTCTATTTTTTCAAAGCTTTGAGGATTTACAAAAACGCTATATAAGGGTCAATTTTAAAAACAATACCTTGACCTTGTAGCGTTGTTATTTTTCCAAACCACTTGCACATCAAAGATCTCATTTACTCCTCAAAATATCCCTCGGAGAAAAGAAGAGACTGATAAGGAAACTGAGGCACAGAGATGTTGTGACTAGACTGAGACCACACAGGAAGCCAGTGGAAGAATTGGGAAGAGAAATCAAGCCTCCAACTTTGAGCTCCCTGGTCTGTCTACAAGACTATCTTAAGGCCCAAAAGAACATCTTTTTACCTAAAATTCTAGTCGTAGAGGATACACAGAAGCACCGCAATACAAAATGTCCAATTAGAAATAATGTGAAAGAGCTCCCTGCTTTTTTGTTGTTGTTGTTGTTAAAGGTGACTTTGAGCAACAAAAATAATATGTTGCTTTGAATAAGCAAAGTAGAATGGATAAATATTCAGGAACTGCTATTGATTTGAAGAATCATTTGGACAGAAAAGCAGATTTCAAGTGACCTTCCACTGTGATAACAATATCTCTAATCTGAAAGGAGAGCTTTGTAGAGGAAGAGGTGTTGTGGAGGAGGAAGGAAGATAAATAGCGCTGTAAGGAGAGCAGCTGGCTGATTTCAGTCTAAACCAGTTTTCAGTGACAGTCTCCCAGTAACCATATAACCATACTGACAGCATATCAGAATAATCACCATTTCAGAATTCTTGGGATGTTCTGTGATTATTTTTTTTCAAGTCACTTTGGATTCTTGTGGAATTTGCAGCCAAATTTATTTTAACACTTTGGCAATTATAACCTTCTAATATTTTCATACATTTTAATAGCTAAACAAGTTCCTGGCTCCTTGAAGAAAATAAGCAAAAAGCTTAATTAGAGTTTACATTTGCTGAAATTGCAATGCATTCTGGGCCACATATCCCCAGGTAAATTCTGTAATCATAACAATGTACAGATCCTGTATTTACAGAGTACATTTCTTCAAAGTAGCTCAGAGTAGTTTACAAATATTATTTTATTAATCATCTCAGCCTGCTTGACTGTCCTCCACAAGAGAGAGAGGAAAGTCAGCTTGAGTAGACTAATAGTAATAGTAGGAGTACTAGTAGTAATAATAAAACTAATTGTGGTATTTGTAGCCAGCACCGGGTTATACAATAGAATAAATACAATAATCAGGTCAGACACATTCTCTATTCAGCAGGGGACTCAGTGGCAGGAAGTGGGAGGAAGAACGAGTATTAAATCCTCATTTTACAGATTAATAAACTGAAGCACAGAGAAGTGAAGTGACCTTCCCACTCACACACAGCAGGCAAGTGGTGGAGCTGTGATTAGAACTCAGGTCTCCTGACTCCCAGTCTTATGCTCTATCCACTAGGCCACACACTGGTTCTCAATGATAATTGTTATTCATCAAGGAGCCACTGGGTGCAACATATTACACTAAGTGCTTGGGAAAGCAGAACAAAAGCACAAGGAGCATTCCCTGATAGCAAGGAGATTAAACTCTAATAGGGAAGATAGGTATAAATGTACTTACAAAGAAGGTCAAGGGAATAAATACACTGACTGTGCAACTGATTATATGTATGGGTGCTGAGGGAGGGAATGAATAAACAGAGCCCTTCCTAGAGCTTGTTTATTTGTCCTGTTCCCAGAGCTTATCACTCCTACCTCCCATCCTCCTCCTCCTCCTCTTCTTCTCCCTACCACCTATAAGTTTCCCGCATTCTCTTTTCTGTGGCCTTCCTCCCCAGATGCCTAAAGAGCAGCAGAAGAAGCCCGTTCTCCTGCTTTCCCTTTCCTAACCTAGATAATTCATGTCCAGGCCAGAGGATGACTATTCTGTCTCACCCACCTGTTCCACATCCTGTTCTAACTTGGAGATGTATATGTGTGTGTGTGTGTCTTTGTGTGTGTAAGCAAAGTTGTATGTATATTTGGGTGTCAATTAATATCCTGTCATATCACATTGTACATTAGCACATTTTGGTATCAACATGAGTTTACTAGCACATGGAAGAGGAAGAGGTTAGAATGATTGCAAAAGCAAAGGGAAAAAAAACTGAAGAAATGCAGAAAAGAAGAAACCAAACTGGTGCATGTATGTGCGGTGGTGGTGCGTGGGTGCGTGGGTGCACATCTGTCCTTGACCATATAAACTTAGGCTAAAAATAAATGTCACTTGGAAAACACCCCAACCCCATGAAAACTAGCCATGCTAAGGGACTCCATTGCAGTCAAGTAGCCTGATGGTCCAGGAAACCATTCATCTCTCTAACAACCTCATTCATTCAACATCTCCTCTGGATGCATAATATCCTACAGCCCATTCCCACAGGTCCCTTTCCTGAATGAATTCCACCCTTCTACCCTTAGACTTCTCCGTGGCTGGGATTCACCAGGTGATTTTGCTGATATCCAGACTCAGCACATGAACAGTATTCGCACTCGTTCTCATTCATCTGGTTAATAGGCAAAACATCATCTAATTATAAAAATAGTTGAAGAAACTATTTTAGGAATTTTCTGCTGATTGGGATCTTTGAGGGCAAAAGAACTTTGTCAGTTAGGATCTGTCAAGGGTTAAACATCAATCCTGGGTTTTGTCACAGGTGAAACTTTTTTTTTTTTTTTAGAAGATGCTCTTTGTGGCACCCAAGTAGCAATAACCTCCGTGGGGGTTATAATTTCATAACCTTGGATCCGCTAGTTAATTCATTCTACAATCACTTATGAATCTTCAATCTCTCTGCTTTGCTACACCTGCATCAATTTGTAGGAAAGAACCGCAGAGAGGTACTTACAAGAAGCATCCAATCTGCCAAGAAAACCTTTCTTCAGTTCCCATAGATATTTTTTCAGTTCTGTAATTCTTCTACAACAACCAAAGTCAGATCTCCATCCTTAGACTGGAAGCCCTATGTGGGGCAGGGACTGTGCCTTATCTGCTTATCTTTTATCTACCCCAGCGTTTAGTACAGTGCTTGGCAAATAGTATGTGCTTAACAAGTACCAAGTACCATTTCATCACTGGTCTTTAATGGGTAGATCAGAAGCCAAGGGGGAAGGAGGTGGTCACTAAGCTTCAAACTCTCCTGCAAATACCCAGCTAGGTTGCTGTAGTGGAAGCTGCAGAATTAAGGTAATGATGTTAGTAATGGGTCATTGGTACATGACAAATTCATGGCCTGATAAGCTACAAGTTCCATGGTACCCTTAATATTCACTGCAATAATTTCCAAGTGTGGATTATAATGGCAGTTTGTTTAGCTCCTTATTTTTTCTACTTTCCTTGTGGGTTATAACTTTGCTAGAAAAGCCCTGATTTTTCAAGTCCTGACTCTTTCACAATGCCTTCTCCTCTTTTACGCTCACTGCTGTTGGCAGAACTTCAAAGTACCAGCCTCAGTTAATTTCTAGCAATTTCTGAATCTACAATGATCACCTCCTGCTTCAAGCTATTTATTGAGGGGGAGTGAGGGGGGCAGGGGGAACCAGGTTGATTTTGAGCTAAATGTATTTCATCTTTCTGAAGATGGAATCTGACTCCATCTGAGGGGAAAATAACCTCCTACTTAGGTCTTGAACAGAGACACATTTTCAAAATAGTGTCCGGACACGCACATATATCCCATTAACCAGTAACAGGATTTGTCTGCATACCTCCTGTGCACTCTCTGGAAACCTGAAAATCCCTCACTGTGGGCTGGTTTTTTTTCCCCTTTTAGTTTACACTGACATCTGCCCAAGTAATTATGCTCTGTAGCATATACTTTTCAGTTAGAGAGGGAAAGAGTGCACACAGGTTGGGAAATTAAACTCTCATACAAGCACAAAAGCTAGCCGATTCTACTGCACAGAATTTACCAAAGTGATGCCCAGGAGAGGATACTGCAATTTGATGTGTGACTGAGAAGGTTTGATCATTTCCACCTGAGGCCATGCTCTATCCTATTGAAATCACATTTACTCTTGGAGGACTCCTCTGATTAAATGACTGCAAAAATAATAATAATAACTTTAGTATTTAAGCACTTACTATGTGCTAAGCATTGTAGAAAATATTGAAGGAGATAAAAGATAATCAAGTCGGTAACAGTCTCTGTTCCACATAGTCCTCACATTCTAAGAAAGAAAAGGTTTTGAATCCCTATTTTGCAGATGAGGAACTTGAGGTGCAGAGATATCGAGTGACTTGCCCAAAGTCATGCACATGGTGGAGCTGGGATTAGAAGCCACGTCCTCTGACTCCCAGGTCACACTCTTTCCACTAGGCCACGTTGCTCGAACTCTCCCAAACATTTAATACAGTGAGCACACAGAAGTTCTCAATAAATCCCAGTGACACACAGGACACACAGCAGTCTGGAGAAAGAACTGGGGGTAGAATCTGGTTGTGCCAAACCCTCACACTTTCCACTGGCCTCTCTACCTCTCCTGAAGTCTAAACCACCTCTACAATCTGGATGTCTAAAATGGCAGGATCAAGCTTGTGAGTTTGACTGACTTTTCAGGGACAGCGTCAGTTTCTAAGGTTTTACCTCATCTAAATTTCCCATTTTTAATAGTAAAATTGGGTAGAAAACTTGAATACTAGATAGATCTGTTTCTATTTTTCAAATTTCCTCATTAATTTTTGATATCTTATTTTAGTCCCTGGCATGGTCAGGTATATGTCAGTATAACATCAAAAAAGAGGATTTTTCTCAAGTTGTTGAAGTCAAATAATGTTACTCAATATTCTATCATTGTTCCAGCCTTTTTGGACTTCGCAATGCCATTTTTTTTGGAATAATACTAATTTAGGGTTCTGCTAGATATTCAAATTTCAAATTCAGGTGAATTTTTCCTTTAAATTTTGAAGGCAAAAGAAGGAAATTTTCTTTCCCTTTGGTATGATTTAGGTAGGAAAACAAACTTCTGTAATGGTCAACAAATACCTCCCCTCTGCCCACCCCTCCACCAACCACAACTTTCAAAGAAAAAAATTCACAATATTTCAAAGTCCAAGTAGCAGCATGGTCTACGGGGGCTCTGCTCTCCCCCCTCTGCTCCACATAACTTGTGTGTGTATATATATATGTTTATAATTATAATTTTATTTATTTTATTGATGTGCATATATCTATAATTCCATGTATTTATAACGATGCTACTGATGCCTGTTTACTTGTTTTAATGTCTGTCTCCCCCAACTCCTAGACTGTGAGCCCATTGTGTACTTCCCAAACGCTTAATACAGTGCTAGCAACACAGTAAGTGCTCAGTAAATATGATTGAGTGAATGAATGAATGACAGGGAGTGAGACCTAGACCTAGTCCCAGCTCTCTCTACCACTACCCTGCTGGGACCTTAAGCAAATCACCTAATCTTGCTGTAGCTCAGTTTTCACATCTGTAAGATGGGACAAGACACCAGATCTCCTACTTCTTCAATGGAGAGCCCCATGTGGGACAGGGATTGTGTCTATGATTTTTTTAAATCTACCTCAAAGCTCTTAGGCACTTTAATTCTAGAATCATTTTCAGAGACTTTCTTTGCCTTCTTCAGAAACTGGATGAAAATGTTTCATTATTTCTGTACATAGGTGACAACTTCTGAATGGATTTTTTTTTTCCTGCATCCCTGAAAACCCACAAGCTTGACCGAGAGAATGCTCTAACCCCAAGTTTGGAACATATCAATCTTTTGCTTTTATCAGATGCTTACTGTGTGCAGAGCATTTGTCTAAGCACTTAGCACTGTTCTAAACATATGTAGTTCAGAGGGACCCAGAGGATAATGCAGAAGCTGCAGCAATATACTCATGGATTCTATGAAACCATGGCACACGATTTGGAAATGTAGATGAAATCTGATTTTGGCTAGAGATGATGCAAATAAAATCCATGATAATATGTAAATGGAAATACTGAGATGGTAAAAAGCATTAGAAAACACAACTTACTTGTAGCTACAGGTTAAAATGGATTTATCCAATGGACAGATGGGCTGACCCAAATGGTCCCCTGGAGAAGGTTTAGGTTGGAGGCCCTGGGTGGATAACCACTGCTATCACCCCAGTCACATGGTGAGTAGTCCCATGAACTTTGACTCCTTGTGTCATCATTATCCCCAAGCACTGAGATGGGAGCGGCAAGAACACAGGACACCACCTGAGCCTTAACTCTGAATTTGTAGGGGATGTTGGATTTGAGAATCAATCCATCAGTCAATTGCAATTATTGAAAACAAACTGTGCTCAGAGCACTGGGAGAGTACTACATAATGGAATTGCTAGGCACATTCCCTGCTCCCAGTGAGCTTACAGTCTAAAGGGAAGACACCTTTTAACAAAAAAAAAATATGAATGTGTACATAAGTGTTGTGGAGCTGAGGGAGGTTGAATAAAGGATACAAATCCAATTTCAAGTGCAACACAGAAGGGAATGGGAGAAGAGGAAATAAGGGCCTAGTCAGGGAAGGCCTCTTGGAGGAGAAGTTCAATAAGGAATGAACCACTGATTGTTCCAGGTTTGGAAGGGAGAAAGCTGAGTCGTAGCCAGTGGTTCCCAGTGGATAACTGTCCCATTTGGAGCTGTGGAGTTTGTTCCTGCCATCCCTGCCTGAGACCAGGCAAATCCCAACTGACCTGAGCGTGGGTTATCTGGAGCAGGTAACTTCTGCTAACACCTCTGTGCAGTCTAAGGTAACCAGTGGTCACAGGGCTCAGAAGGAGGTAAGCTCTCCTTGAGTCACCTGACTGAAGGTACAATGGCCCAGGACAGTTTGGAGGTGACCAGGCAATATATGGAGGAGAGGGGACAAGAAGCAGGCTGGAAAACAGAGGCAGGGCTCATGTGGGGCAAATGCATCATAGCAGAGTAAAACTATCCTTTATGTGCTCACATCCCTGGAAGAGAAGATCAGCTGCCCATCTGTCTTTTGGCTATCTTCGCCTGCATGGATAGGAACAGTGTGTCAGTAGTGAAAATGAGGGATGGCTTTCTTTGCAGCCTGAAATACCAGTCTCCGCAGCAGAAAAATTTTCCCATTTTTTTTAATTGAAAAGATTAGTTTTGCTAAATTGGAATTTCCAAATGATTTTGAGTAAGGCCTGCTATATTGGAGAGGTGATACCTTTAAATCCCCTGCTTTAGGAAAGGGAGCTCATAAACCATCAAATCAATCCATCAGTGGTATCAAATGATACTGGCTGATAGGAATGTTTAGGAGTATTCATGGAATTAAATAACAACAATAATAATAATATTAATACAGCACTCATTGTTTGCTTAGCCCTAGGGTAGATAATTATCGGATCGGGCAGAATCTCTATTTTACAAATGAGTAAACTGAGTCACAAATAAGGAGATGTTCTTCCCCTTGACTCTATTTATTGCCATTGTTCTTGTCTGTCTGTCTCCCCCGATTAGACCGTAAGCCCGTCAAAGGGCAGGGACTGTCTCTATCTGTTGCTGATTTGTACATTCCAAGCGCTTAGTACAGTGCTCTGCACATAGTAAGTGCTCAATAAATACTATTGAATGAATGAATAAAGTGACTTGCCCAAAGTCATGCAACAGGCCACTGATAAAGCTGGTCTCCAACTTACTCTGATTTTATCCTCCCAAGCACTTAGTATAGTACTCTGCACCCAATAAGGGCTCAATAAATACCACTGATTGATTGATTTTGTTCCCAGTGCTGTACTCTTTTCACTAGGCCATGTTGCATGGAAACATTTATGGAACATCATTAATCTCCCCTCTACCCACAAAAAGTCTGTAGGATTTGACTACCTAAAAATATTCTCTACTCTAACATATGGGCTCATGTACATATTTTGTCCTTTGAATAATTAGAAAACATTCACATACATAAGGGTTATTTTCTGTGCAGAGAAAAATTAATTTTTCTTTCATGCCAAAGTCTACAATATCTGAGGTTAGATGAACATTATCATCAACATTATTATTATTATCACCTATTAAATTCTTATTTATGCTCCAAGTCCTGGGGTGAATGCAAGATAATCAGAGCAGGCATGATCGCTGTTTCACACAGGATCCACAATTGACGAGGGAGAGCAGGTATTTTATCCCTGTTTTACAAATGAAAACAATGAGGTCCAGAAAGGTTAAGTGACATACCTAAGGTCACACAGTAAGCCAGTGGCAAGGCTGGGTCTAGAACCCTAGTCTTCTGACTACAGACTCATATTCCTTCCACTAGACCACACTCCCTGAACATTAATAAGCAACAGAGTCATCATTTGGGATTTTAAAGATGAAAGTATCCACCTAATGCTAAAGGCTAAATTTTCATTTTTTTCTTTTTGAATATAGGCCAGTGTCCTAGGCCTTGTTGCTATGCAATTTAGCCCTAGCAACAAATGCAAAAGCTACTGGAATGTTTTTTCCTGTATTTCACTTTCAAGGAGGTTTGCTTGATAAAATAAACCAACAGCAGCTCCAGTTTGGTCAAAACAGGTAATTCCTGTGAAAACGTATTAACTGGTGCAAACTTTGAGAAGGTACTACAGTGGGGAATGAGTGAGAATCCCAGGAGCTAAAAGAATCCTATGGAAATGCCTATATTTCACCACTTCCTGGGTAAGGCATTTGGAAATGCAATAAGAAATGGGCCCATTCTTTCATTATTCAGCATTTGGGTTTTATATTCATATACACCTCCCACTACCAGAGGAATATTGAAGTCTGTTTCCCTCCTCAGGGTGTATGGAAAATTTGGGCACACCACCTTATTTGAGGTTGGGTTAATGTCCTTAGTCCCCAAAAGGAAGACCAAGAGATATAGGCTATGGATTACTGAGTCCTTTATTTAACCATACTTGGGCAGGGGAGAGGTCTCATTGCTGATGTAGGTCAAAATCTCTCAAGAAATCCCCATGAGGCTTGAGTTATCAAAATTCTTCAGTAAGGATCATTTATCTTAGTTTTTCATAGAAAGAAGCAGTGTGGGCTAGTGGTTAGAGCAGGGGTCTGGGAGTCAGAACCCAATTGGGTTCTAATCCTGGCTCCATCACTTGTCCACTGTGTGACCTTGGGCAATCACTTAATTTATTTTGCACTTACTATGCATTGAGAAAGAGTACATAAGTGGGCATTAAAACATGGAGAGGCTCTCTCAAAGATCTCCCAATTCATGAATATAGATGGAAGAGAGGACTGGATGCAGATATTGAGAGAAACGTGCTCCCTCCTACTTAGAAAGTGAGCTCCATGTGGGACTTGATTTTCTTGCATCTACCACATTGCACAGTACAGTGCTTGACACAGTAAGTACTCAACAACCGCCATTATTATTGTCAAAACATTGGAACAGCATGTGAGATGAGAATAAATACACCATTCATAAAATAAAAACAAAAGTCAGAAGCGAGCTGTAGCTAGAGGAGCAGAATTAAGGCCTCAATTCCTCCATCTGTAAGATGGAGATTAAGACTGTGAGCCGCTTGTGGGGCAGGCACTCAGTCCAACCTGATTAGCTTGTATCCACCCCAGTGTTTAGCACAATGCCTAGCATATAGTAAGCACTTAACAAATCACAAAAATGAAAATGTTAAAATTTTCTAAGCACTGCACTTTGGAATATCCCTCTTCCTGAATGAAACATCCAGTAATGGCAGCATTGCCCCTCTGTTTGCTGTTTCCCCTCTCCATGACCTGCAACCAAGTGCCTTGTCTCTCTGCCCCCACCATGCTCTGAGTGCCAGCCCCTCTACCTTCTGTAAAACATGTACAAGCAGCCCTCAACATCACTGAGAAGACCCTACAGTCTATCCTACTTTCTACCACCCTGATAGGAAAAAGCAACTTCAGCATGAAGCCTCACATAACCTCAGGAGAGCTATTGGCTGTGGTAGGCATTGCTATGGCTATGGGTATACTGTGGACTCAATCTCAGGGAGCCTGTAATTCTGCTCCTCTAGCTACAGCTCCCTTCTGACTTTTGTTTTTATTTTTGAATGGTGTATTTATTCATGGTGTATTTATTCTCATCTCTCATGCGGTTCCAATGTTTTAACAATAATAATAATGACAGCTAAGTGCTTACTATGTACGCGTCAAGCACTGTACTGTACAATGCGGTAGATACAAGATAATCAAGTCCCACATGGAGCTCACATTCTAAGTAGGAGAGAGCACATTACTGTTTCATTTCTCTCAATATGTCTGTATCCAGTCCTCTCTTCCATCTATATTCATAAATTGGGAGCTCTCTGAGAGAGCCCCTCAGTGTTTTAATGCCCACTTATGTACTCTTTCTCAATGCTTAGTACAGTGCTCTGGACATAGTAAGTGCAAAATAAATACTATTACCAAACATGTAATTTTCTGTTTTCCCTTTACTGGGATGCTTCTTTGAATCCTGAGGTAGAATCCCTTCCTACTCCTCCACAATCAACATGACACCAAAATTAGTAGCAGACTTTTAGCAAAGTAGTGTATTCCATCCCATTAGGCTTCTGAGGCTATGTGTAGTTCGAGATACACTTCCCATTTAGTGGTACAGTATTTTTCCTCACCGTCAACATCCCTACTTACCTACCCTAAGACTTGCACTTCACTTGCTTCCAGTAAGACCCAGGATCCCTGACCCAGCTAATTAATCACAATCTTGGACAATTCAGGGAAAATTGATATTTCCATAAACCTCTACATATTTGAACAGGCAGAATTTATACTGAATTTATTTGGCTTTCTTCATCTCAGTTATGATATACTATTGTAGTTATGCCAGGAAGAATGGTGCTGTTTTTTAAGCTACTTTTAAAAAGATATACCATTAATAAACCAACAACAAAATTCCGGAGACATGCTCTGTTATTTCTGTTTGTTTCATTTCTTTCTTTTGAAGGAAAATATGGTCCCTTTATTAAAGCGCATTGTGATGGATCAAAGGAGTGAACCCCTTAAATCGATAAAATTAATATAGAGAGATAGACTATAAACCAAATGAATAGAAACTAGAAAAGTGCAAATAGGTTTAAAAAATACCATTTTAAATGGCTATCAAATGCAGCACACGCTTCATAAACTGCAGACCAGATCTCTGAATAAAATATGAGGACATGCAGCTTCGTGACGATCTATCTCAGTTAGTTAAAAAAAAATTCTGAAGAAAAATTCCTAAATAGGCCATATACTATCTGCAAAGGAATAAACAAAATAGCCAGCAGTGACAATGTTTGCATTTCATGTGGTAGAACTGTGTGCAAATACACAGCAGAGCAAATGTCAGCTCATTTGCAAATTAAGATGTAAAGGAAATGTCTGTGACAGTACATGCAACAGTTCATATTTGAAGTTTGGCACAGTGAACTGACAGGCACAGAGGAATTGCAGTGGTCTAATCCTTTCTTTCTGCCTTCCAGCTACTGGGATGGGAAGGGGGAGTGGGGGATTTAATAAATATGTGATGAGGTAAAGCTGTGAAAGGCTGGCATATCTTCTCCTCTGCAAGAACTCATCTTCAGAGATAATTAACTAGGTGACAATATACAATGTGCCATTAACAACAGCATTCAAATCATTTCTGGACTTAAGTACAATTTTAAGCCGCTTATCAGATTTTCATTTCTGAATCCATTCAGCTGTCAAGCTTACATCCTGGCCCTTTATTGAAGCTAACATGGGAATCCAAACCTTCTAATTTTCTATACAGATTCATTTCAGAATCAATTAGAGCTGGTGGCAGCCTGGTCCCTGTGTGCGAAGAGGATTAACTGGGCACTTGCTCAGCTGAAACTCCCTCTGAATGTACATTCAACCCTCTATCGAGAATGAGGACTTTTTTTTTTTGGTTTTTTCTTCCAGAGGACTCTTAGGCAATTGAAATACTGAAAACAACAGATGGCAGATAATCACTGGAACACTTTCCGATTTTGTCAGAAAAAGGGAAAAAAAAAGTGATATTCCAACTCTTACAGTAGGTAAAAAAAAACCATGGAAGTGTTGAGGTTGCCCCACTTTAAGAAAATATGAAAATCAAAGCACTCATCCAATTGGGTCTCCTGGTCAGTCTTACAGTGAATAAGGCAGCATGGAATGGAACTTCAATTTTCCACCAGCACACCACCAATACATCCAAATGCCATTCTTTTTGCCTACTCTCACTCTACAGAACCACTCTACAGTTATCTTTGCCCTTCTGCACACCCACTTGCAATAGCAGCCATAATAGTAATAATTTTTGTTTTTGTTAAGCACTTGATATGTGCCAAAGCACTGCACTAAGCATTGGGGTAGGTATAATGTAAGCAGAATGGCTACAGTTCCTGACCATGTGAGGTTCCCAGTTTAAGAGGAAAGGAGAATAGGTATTTAACCCCTATTTTCAGATGAAGAAATTGAGGCACAGAGAAGTTAAGTGATTTGCCTAGGCCCAACAGCAGGCAAGTAGTGGGGCCGGCATTTGAACCCAAATCCTCTGACTCCCAGGCCTGCTTCCAAAACTCTCCAGTTCTAATCTAGTAAAGCATAGCAATGACACCTAAGACATCATTCTTCCAGAAAAACCTATAATAAACAAAGCAGCTGGAACAGTTGTCTCTACTTCTCACTTTCAGATGAAATGCTTTATGTTGTTCTCTCTGATAACTTCCTATTGAAAGTTAGCAAGTAGAATGAAGCAGCCACAGAGAGTGAATATGGTTATAGAAAAGTCCTGTTGAACCCTCCCAAAATAGTTATACTTTCTTTCTAAAGGTAAGTCAATTTTCTAATATTTCTCTATTCCAAATCAATATAGGTTTTAATATTATATCATGGGTCCAGAAGGAACTGTTATCACATATCCCCATGTTTTACAACATATTTGGTATTTTATATGTTGTAGCATTTACAGAAGGAAATAAAATATGTCAGAATATATAAATTTGTTTCAGATTTCCCAAAGAAATTTATCTTAATCACTTGGCTGCTAGGTGACCTTGGACAAGCCACTTACCTCCTTTGTGCCTCAGTTTCTTCATCTGTAAAATGGAGATTAAATGCTCCTTTCTCCCTCTTACTTAAGATGGTGAATTCCCTATGGGACAGGGACTGAGTCCAACCTGATTAATTTGAACCCATCCAATGCCTAATAGAGTGCTATGGAAGCACTAAACAAATACCATAATCATTATTATTAGCAAATTATTCAACAGTGTGATAATATTAAGTGGTTCCTGTGGCAGTAGCTCAGGTTTTTCAAGTAGGAATAGGATCCAGACAGCATAATCACTGGACTTTGATTTTTGAGAAATTCCTCATAGTGAAAAGAATCCTCCTTGAAATCAAAGTTCCCTAGAGTTTATGGTGTAGTCACGGTTGGAGGTAAGGAAGGAAAGGATAATTCTCCAGTTGTCCCTGTTGTAAAGGTATAGAGGTCGATGGCTGGTCTCAACTCAAGATAATGCACTGCTATTAAGCTTTGGAAGGAATTGATGTACCATGTATTTTATTCTTAAATATAAATGTTAGTGTAAGCATACATATGCCACGCTATGTTTAGAACATGCTTTATAATCATTTACTAGTAGTTTTTAATAGTTACATCTCAGTGCCTCCTTGAATTTTATTCCTTGCCTTCATTAAGGACTTTGAAGGAGGAGGTAAGAAAATAGTCAGCAGAATTCTCATCCCTTTCACGTCGTCAGCTTCCTTATCCATTGACTTCAAAGGAAGCTCTATGAGCAGGGAGATAGGAGGCTAGTGAAGGGGATGAAAATTAGGCAGGTATTATTTGTAGCTGACACTAAACTGGAAGGTGCTGGTAACACAGAAATAATACAAGGAGACTCAAGAATTTTTGATGTAATAGGCTGAAAGATCAATTCTACAGAAGAAAAAGGTAAAATAGTAAATGCTTGAGAAAACACCCCAAAATACAATTTAATGGACAGAAATGTGGGACAAGAAGAGAAGCAGAAATCTCAAGGTAATAGAATACACATTGTCAATGAGCAGCCACAGATTTTATTCAAGGATGTGCATATTGATTTGTGTCCCTTTTATTATTATGTTTTTTTTAACAGTAGTTTTCATATCAATCATCAGCTTTCAACTCCCCTTCTTGGCCTAATCTTCAGTTCTTGAATTTGATATTGTAGTTTTTGAATTAATCTCACAATTTACAAAAATAAGACAGTGGTATAATTTTAAAATGTTAATGTCAAGTCAAAAAGTTGACCTAAGCACTTTGTGGTTGTCTAATGTCCTGCTTTGTCGGCACCCTAATGTGAAATCAAAAAAACCTTTTCCATGAAAAGCAAAATTAGCAGGTATGGAAAAAAAATTTGCAGCTTTTCAATGATAAGCTAAAATGTATAACAAGTTTCTAATTAAATATAAAATATGCTCTTTTCTTTAGTTCCAATTGGTGTATTTAATGTATATTGTTACAGCACCAGCAACCTAATTATGGTGAAAATAAGCAGCCTATTAACACATTCATATATTTAAGAGTATGCATGTTTTAATGAATTGTTGTAAATGAATACTTAGTGCTTGCTATGTGTGTGGCTCTTTATGGGTGCTTATACACCGAATACATTAAATTAAATACATCTTGCATCTAGTTTTATTTTCTATTAAGATACTACACATTTCTGAGTTGACTTGAATGCCCCTAATGTCCTAATATTTGCCCAAATGATAAAATAGTTTAAATAATCAGATTCAAATTTCTAAGAAAATCAGCTGGAATATTAAAATAATTATTACTCAATTGCCAAAGATATCTGCAACATGCAATGATCAGCTGCCTTATTCTTCATTTTTCTGTGAGAGAGTAACTAATCAATCAACAGTATTTATTGAGTGCTTACTATGTGCAGAGTACTGAACTAAGAGCTAAGGCATGTACTCTCAGGGAGTATGATGAGAAAAATCTTGAGCTCCCATCAACTGGCAGGTTCTAGGATTGCTGTGTAGGGGCTATTCTATGGAAGAAAATCTCTGCCAGCATGGGCAGTACCATGACAACCAAAAGAACACACTCCTTAGCTTCTTTCTCAATACTCTGGGACTATACCACCTTCTAAGTTTGCAAGCCCAGGGCTTCAAATGCTGTTTCAGATGAAAATAATAATAATGACAATGATAATAATAACCATAATAATAATAATAATGTTAGTAGTGATAATAATGCTATTTGTTAAATATTTACTAGGGGCCAAGCACTATACTAAGAATTGGAGTAGGTACAAAATAATTAGGGAAGACACAATCTCCATTCCACAGTCTAAGGGGGAGTGAGAATAAGCACTAAATCCCCATTTTACAGATAATAATAATAAAAATAATCTAGGCTGTCAGGTTGTTGCAGACAGGGACCATGTGTACCCACTCTATTATACTGTAATTCTCCAAGCGCTTAGTACAGTCCTCTGCAAACAGCAAGCACTCAATAGATTATAATTGATTGAGTGATTAATAATTATGGTACTTGTTAAGCACTTACTATGTGCCAAGCCCTATTCTAAGAACAGGGGTAGACACAAGTTAATCAGGTTGACACAGACCCTGTCCCACAAGGGGGTCCCAGTCTAAATTGGAGAGTATAAGTTTTAATCTCCATTTTACAGATGAGGTTACTGGGACAAAGAGAAGTTAATGACTTGCTTAAGCTTCCCCAGCAGGCAAGTGGATGAGGTGGGATTAGAACCAAGGTTGTCCCCCTTATCTGCAATTTATTTTTGTGTCTGTCAGTTCCTTGAGGGCAGAAATTAATATTTAGTACAACACACTGCACTAAATAAATGCACAATACCATAGATTGATTGACTGAGGATCTTGGATTTAGATCGCCTTGTGATTCACCAAAGTTTCCAGCCTTTATTTCCTTTATATCCTTAACCAATTCTTCTTCACTTGGAATAATCAACTAGAACCTTAAACCTGTTCTGATCAGTTGCCTGCTAACTCTATTGTACTGTATTCTCGCAAGTGCTTAATTCAGTTCTCTGCATACAGGAAGTGTTCAATAAATACCAATTATTGACTAATATACTCTTTTATAACTTGCTTCAAATAAAAAACACCATCAGCTTAATAATTATTTGCTAAAGTTTCCATAGCTGTTGTTACTGTTGTTTCTTCAGAACTGGTTTTTCATCTAGTAATTTTTATGAATAATGAATAGGCCTGTACATAAAACATCAAATTATCTGGACTGTTTCCAAGTGATAAATTTTGACGGTGTTGAAATTACTCAAATGTCCTTTATATGCAGAAGTACCCAGGAAAAATACTAGGGTATTTTAATTTTAAATTGCATGGCTTACTGTACCCCAAACCTCTAATGCCTACTAAAATCTATATATCTATAAGAAAATTTTATGAGAACAGTATCAGACTTAATGTTCTTAGTCGTTCGCATTTATTACTGAAATATGGGAGGAAGAAAGGGGAATAAAAACAAGAGCTTTCCTACAGGTTAATTATAAACTCCTTAAAAAGGAGTTAATATATCAAATTCTCATTTATATCTTGGTTTAGCTATGAGTTCTGGGGAAAAAGCAAAATGAATACAATTCCCTCTCTAAGTGGTATAAAATTAAGTGCCCATAGTTCCCAGACAGGTTGGCCATAGAAGTATTTATATATGGGAGATATATACTGCACACAGCTGTGGATAATACAGATGTAAAAATGTAAAGGCATATGTAAATTTTTCTTATTACTCTTCTTTTATAGGTACTTAAATTCTCACAAAATTGTCTTAAAAATGTATAGCTAACTGAGATTATTTAGTGTCCACGTGGATATGGAGCAAAACCAATGTTGAAAAAAATGCAGAATATACAAGTTTCTTAATGGTTGCAGCATTTGCAGGCTAATTTCCATTCATTACCTGCTTGTTTAGCCCACACTACATCTGTTTGTTCCCTGGTCAACTCTAGCTCTTTTTTAAAACTGTATTTTTCTTCTGGTTTTTATTAAGCACTTGTCATGTGCCAAAACACTGTGGTAGGTACAGAATAATTTGATCAGACATAATTGTTGTCCTGTGTGGGGCTCAAAATTTAAGATGGAGTGGGGGATAGGGATCTTATCCTCTTTTTGGACTTGGGGAAATTGGGACCAGAGAAGTAAAGGGACTTACCCAGGGTCATACCACAGGCCAGGAGCAGAGCTGGAACAAGAACCTAGAGTTTCTGGACTACGAGTCCCATTCCCACTTTAGGCTTATGTAGATCTGGCAGGCTCAAGGATTTATAAATATCAAATAATAGATCAGAACTAACGTCAAATTGCCTTAGTAGTAAAGGTTTGAAGATGAAGGTGTATTGTAGCTTAGCTGTAAATAGATGATCCATTATTCTAGTGGTGGATCAGTCAACCAGTTGATAGCATTTATTGAATGCTTACTGTGTGCAGAACACTACAATAATAATAATAATAATAATGCCATTTGTTAAATGCTTACTATGTGTAAAGCACTATACTAAGTGCTGGGATGCATACAAGTAAATAAGGTTGGACACAGTCCGTAATGGATTGAGGTAAACTGAGGCACGAGACGTTAAGTGACTTGCCCAAGGTCACACAGCAGTGGTAGAACAGGGATTAGAACCCATGATCTAACTTCCAGGCCCACGCTCTAGCCACTACATCATACTGCTTCTTGAAAGAAAGCAATACAGTTGAATTGGTAGATATGATCCCTGTCCTCAAGTTCTCTCATCTAGTGGGTGGATAAAGTGGACTTCATATTTTCTCCTGAGAGGACTAGAGAATATGTAACCAGGGATATCTTTGAAATAAGTCCTCCCTCCAGTAATCTTAGTTTAATTCTCAGATAGACACACTTCCTTCCTCCTCCCAAAGTGCACCTCTTGCTACAACTAAAATACATCTCAACTCAGTAATGGGGAGGTTACTTGTCCGCATGAAGTTGGTCTTTTATAAATCAGCAAGCATGAAATATACTTATTCAACCCACATGTATAAGAAACTACTTGTGAGGAATCAACCTAAATTATATGGGCTTGTGATACTTTAGATGTTTAAAGAAAATAACACTAAATTGTGAACTCTGTTTTATTAGTGCATTTGGCAGCTCTTGAAAAAATCCTTTCAGTTCTCAGCTGGAACCTGTATGGTTCAATATGTTCAAGTGATTGTAATTCTGCTAAACTAATAATACTATGTACCAGAAAAATGTCTAAATTTAAAAGGGTCTGTTGAGACACTTTTCTGAAATTATGCGTAGGATAGAAAAGTAAAAGGCAATATTTTTCATCTAAATACTGTCCATAAAATTAGAGACTGAGGAGAAAAGACTGATGAAAATTTTTACTCTAGTTCGTTAAGGTTGGTTGATAAATTCCTTGACACTTACTTGACAGAACTGCTAATTTAGTCATTAGGAGGTTATGCTTTACTGGCTTTTTATAAAGGGATATTAGACTAGCACTTTTTATTTGTTTATTTCTTTCTATCCCTGGGAAGTATGATATAAGCCAAAAGCAATCTGATGCACTTTATGAGAAAAAGTACATTGTCTACCCACAGCAGGCTGTGAAATTGTCAATCCTCTAGGAAAGATATTTTGAACTAGGAATAAAGTCCCCTGGATGTGCATTTCAAATGAACTTAGCGGGAGGCAGTATGGCCTAAGCAGGAGGAGCACAGAGTCTTTAGACTCCGCTCTATCATACTCCTCTGTGTGAACCTAGGCACATCACTTAACCTCTCTGGGCTTCTGTTTTCTCATCCATAAAATAGGGATAGGATTTTCATTTCCCCTGCCTCATAGGCTTTGAGTCTCATATGTAACTCGGGTTAAGTGTGATCTAGTGGAAAGAGCACAGGACAGGGAGCCAAGAAACTTGGGTTTCAATTCTAGCTCCACCACTTGCTTACTATGGGACTTGGGACAAGTCACTTAACTTCTCTATGCCTCAGTTTTCTCATTTATAAAGAGGGGGTCAAATATTTCTTCTTCATTCCCCTTAGACTTAAAGCCCTAAGTAGGACGGGGACTGCATCTGATCGGATTTTGTTTATACCAGGACTTAAACACTGTTTCATATAAAGTAAGCGCTTAATGATAGTCACTATTATTTCAGGATCTTGAATCTACCCCAGTGCTTAGCCCAGTCCTTTGGTATATAGTAAGCACTGAAGGGCACTATTATTATTGTTGTTGCTATGGACGTGGTCAGTAGGACCATGGCAGTAGTGGCAGCATCGCCTGAAGAAATGCACAGCTTTGTGTGGGTTCTCTGATGCACTAGGGCTCGGAGAAGTTCAGCTGATGGTGGAGCAATGGCAGAACAAAGAGATACAGCTTGGCCTAGTGGAAAAATCACAAACCTGAGTGTCAGAGGACCTGGGTGCTAATGCCAGCTCTGTTGCTTGTCTGCTGAATCATCTCGGGCAAGTCACTTTACTCCTCTGTGCCTCAATTACCTCATCTATAAAATGGGGATTAAGAGTGTGAGCCCCAAGTGATACACGAACTGTGCCTAACCTGATTTTCTTGTAACTACCCAAACACTTAGTATAATGCCTGGCATAAAATAAGCACTGAAATATGAATCAATCAATCAATCAATGGTATATATTGACTGCATACTGTGTGTAGAGCACTGAACTAAAAACCTGGAAGAGCACAATACAACAGAATTAGCTATGTTCCCTTACCATAACCAGCTTACAGTCTAGAAGAAGCATTCGGGGAGTGTTTGGGAGGGGTGATATGCCTTGGTACTTGCAAACAGCCTTATAATTTGTTGTTTCCCCATCTATCTAATCATCTGTCTCTCTATAGATTTTAAGTTCTCTTAGGGCAGGTTTTATGTCTACCAACTCTATTAATGATAAAAATAACTGGGATATTTGGTAAGTGCTTACTACATGCCAAGCACTAGAAAACAAATCAGATAGCACACAGTGCCTGCCTCACAAGGGGTTCACAATCTTAATCCCCATTTTACAGATGAGTTAACTGAGGGACAGAGAAGTTACTTGCCCAAGGTGACACAACAGACACAAGGTGGAGCTGGAATAAGTACCTATTCCTTTTGATTCCCAGCCCTGTGCTCTATCCACTAGGCCATGCTGCTTCAATATATTAACTTCAGCTGTGTTATATTGTATTACCCCACACTCTCAGTATAGTGATCTGAACCCAGTAAGCACTCAATAAGTACCAATCAATAAATACCATGTCATACATGGTATTTATTAATATTGACTTATTGATAGATGGCTCAATTGATCCAGAATACAGTCCATCTCAGAATATGAGACTATGGGTAAGAACTAGAGATCACAAGGAATCAGGTTTTAAGAAACACTTGAAAAATCAATAATAATAATAATAAACATTTACTATATGGCAAGTGCTGAAGTAAATGCAAGATGATCAGTGTAGATACAGTTCCTGTCCCACAGAGGACTTAGAATTAGAGAGATAGGGAAATAAAGGATGTTATCCTTGATTTACAGTGCATGAAACTGAGGCCTAGAGAGAGTATATGACTTATCTAAGGTCACTTAGGAGGCCAGTGTCAGAGACCAAGTGTCCTGGTTCCCATCCCAGAATCTCTCCATTAGGCTACACTGGCTTTTCAAGTTCTAGAAAATAGGGAACATAGGATATACAGAACAAAAATTAAATGGAAAAGTGGTAACATTATTTTTCTTTTCTTGGTTCTCAGATTTCCTCTTTTGTCTATCCAGCTATTTCTTTAGAGCATTCAGATTCCTCAACTGAAAGCAACTACTATTCAAACCCTTTTTAGGCTTTGGGGTTATAAATACAGACCATCCCTGAAATTATCCTTATGTCCCAAAACAACAGTGCTGGATCAGAAGGGAAATAAAATTGGGAAAATGCAGACAGGCCAGCCAGCTCAGCGGTTGCCTGTGGAGCACTAGTGTGGGCTTGGACATTGTTCAGTTGGCTGACCCTAACCAGGCGACTTAATCTCTATGCTTGGGTCACCGCCTTCGTATAACTGAAATACCAACCCTGAACCACCTCACCATGGAGCCTGAGGAGAAGAAAAGCCTGTTGTCAGGTTTGGATTGCTGCAAGATGCAGGGGTGAGGCTACAGTTCCTTACAGATCTTTTGGAAATGACTTCAGCATTCACAGCAGGGACATTAAACCTTTCCTTTTAGTCTTTTATCAGCCAGTTAGAAGCATTGTATTTTATACTGAGCTTGATAGTGGAATCATGACAGAAGCAATCAGCATGCCAGTAGCTCTTACATACATCCACCCATTCTCTACACTTCAGTATAGACATGTATTGATGTATGGATATGGATATGTGTGTGTATATTCATACATATATATATACACATATATATGGATTTTGATCTACATATGCTACTTATTTACTTCATTAATCATTTTTCTCATTCTACCATAGTTTCCATCTAGACTGTTACTTTACTGCACTGTAAACTACTTGAAGGCCGGGATCATGTCTACCAACATCATTGCCTAGTGGAAAGAGCG
Organism: Ornithorhynchus anatinus; assembly: GCF_004115215.2. Taxonomy (NCBI): domain Eukaryota; kingdom Metazoa; phylum Chordata; class Mammalia; order Monotremata; family Ornithorhynchidae; genus Ornithorhynchus; species Ornithorhynchus anatinus. The sequence continues at coordinate 30,445,057 of NC_041746.1, forward strand.
TGGGCTTGGGAGTCAGAGGTCATGGTTTCTAATCCCAGCTCCACCACTTGTCAGCTGTGTGACTTTGGGCAAGTCACTTAACTTCTCGGTGCCTCAGTTACCTCAACTGTAAAATGGGGATTAAGACTGTGAGCCTCATGGGGGACAACCCGATAACCTTGTGTCTACCAGTGCTTAGAACAGTGCTTGGCACATAGTAAGCGCTTAACAAATACCATCATTATTAATACACTTCCAAGCTCTTAGTACAGTCCCCTGCACATAGTTCTCTAGACTGTAAGCTCATCCTCTAGACTATAAGCAGGGGTCAGGGGTAAGAGCCCGTGCTTGGGAGTCAGAGGTCATGGGTTCGAATTCTGGCTCTGCCACTTGTCAGCTGTGTGACTTTGGCCAAGTCACTTAACTTCTCTGTGCTTCAGTTCCCTCATCTGTAAAATGGGGATTGACTGTGAGCCCCACGTGGGACAATCTGATCACCTTTAACCCCCCCCCCCCAGTGCTTAGAACAGTGCTTTGCACATAGTAAGCACTTAACAAATGCCAACATTATTATTATTGTTGTGGGCAGAGAATGTGTCTGTTTATTGTTATATTGTACTCTAAGGCTTAGTGTAGTGCTCTGCACACAGTAAGGGCTCAAAAAATACAACTGAAGTGTAAGTGCTCCATAAATACTAATGATTTGCTACTACCATGCTCTCACTATGTGTAAATAATTTGGGACTGTCACTGTGTCTGTCTCCATAAAACTGTATGCTCCCTAATAATAATAAAAATTAATAACTGTAGTATTCATTAAGCCCTTACTATCAACCAGGCACTCTACTAGAAATGTGGCTGTTCATTGCTGTACGGTACTTTCCTGAGTGCTTAGTACAGTACTCTGCACACAGTAAGTAATCAATACATATGAATGAATGAATGAATGAATGAATGAATGAATGAATGACTACTAAGCTCTGCAGGGGAATACTAGCAAATCAAGTTGGACACAGTCCCTGTCCAACATGGAGCTCACATTCTTAATCCCCCTTTTACAGATAAGGAAAATGTGGCACAGATAAGTGAAGTGACTTGCCCAAGATCACATAGCAGACAAGTCTGTGTGTTTAACTAGTGTAGTTTCCCAAGCACTTAGTACAGTGCTTTACATGCAGTTAGCACCCAATAAATACCATTCAACCTCTGAGTGGAAATCCAGGGTCAAAATTGTTGAAGAAGAGATTCTGGAATCTAAATCCATTTCCTGTTCAGATCATTCATTCATTCAATAGTATTTATTGAGCCCTATGTGCAGAGCACTGTACTAAGCGCTTGGAATGTACAATTGGGCAACAGACAGAGACAATCCCTGCCCAATGATGGGCTTACAGTCTAATCAGGGGAGGCAGATGGACAAAAACAAGACAACATAATCATGATAAATAGAATCAAGGGGATGTACTCCTCATTAACAAAATAAATAGGGTAATAAAAATATATACAAATGAGCACAGTGCTGAGGGGAGGGGAAGGTAGAGGGGGAGGAGCAGAAGGAAAGGGGATTTAGCTGAGGTGAGATGAAGGGGGATAGGGGGAGGGAGCAGAGGGCAGAGGGGGAGCAGAGAGGGAGCAGAAGGAAAAGGGGAAGCTCAGTCCAGGTAGGCCTCTTGGAGGAAGTGAGCTCTCAACCTTCCCAACAGCAGAACATGGTAGGAGATCCTGTGAGAGACCCCACAGATTTCAACTCTTTGGGAACTATTGTCAGCAGGCCTGGCTGATCTAAAGTATAATTTTTCAATGTTGTCATTTTTCTCAGGGCTAAAACCATTTAAGGAAAGTGTCAGATCCTGCTGTACAAAACTGCAAATGATATACTTTACTGTATTCTGGAAAGATCAGAAGCCACATGCTGGGTCTTTCTGGTTTAGCAATAGAAAATTAGTCTTTGTTCCCAACACGCAGGAGTTATTATCTCCCCACTCCTAATTTTCTCCACAACTGCATTATTCTCAAACTCCCCATAAATGTCTCAGTCGCATGGCACTCACACAAATAAACTGGCTTTCATATGCGAAAAGGAGTGTGTGTGTGTGTGTGTGTGTCTGAAGACACGGAAGTAAAAACTACTTCAGTTTGTTCTTCTATAATGAATGTTTTGACCCTGAAAAACAGTTCCAGAATCTGTATTTTAGATAGAATGTTGTTAGGTAATTAGGGGATATTCTTCTGACAATGGGTGTGTCTCCATGCTTCACAGGGTTGGCAGAAATGGCTTTTCACACACTTGCAGTGTAGGAAAAGGACTGCATCCTACAGGATGAGCTTTCATCATCATGTAGTTCTTCAGAAATGTAACCCTTGTGTTACCAGAGACATATTATTTTTGTGAGAAATATTAGCATTTGACTTACTATCTCTATGAGGATGATTTCCAAATCTCTCTCTCCTGCTCTGACTTCTCCCCTTCTTTGCAGTTTAGGATTTCAGGATGCATTCCAGAATCTGCCTCCTGTTTGTCCCCACTGTAGTCCTTACTTTACTCGGCTGCTCAGATCATTTTTCTAAAAAAAATGCAGTCCACGTCAAGACACTGCTCAAGAACCTTCAACGGTTGCCCATCCACTTTCACATCAAACATTAACTCCTTACCATCAGGTTAAAGCACTGTCAGCTCTCTCCCTTCTACCTTACTTCACTGATTTCCTATCGTAACCCAATCTGGCACGTTAATCCTCTTCTGTCTCCCCTTCTAAACTGAGAGCTCAGTGAGGAAATGAAATGTGTCTACCAACTCTGTCATAATGTTATATTGAATTCTCCCAAATACTTTGTACAGTGGTCTGCATACAGTGAGTGCTCAATCAATATGATTGATTGATTGAACCTACTCACTGTACCTCTATCTCATCTTTCTCATCACCCGAACCCTTGCCCATGTCCTCCCTCTGGACTGGAACTCCTTCCCACTTCATATTTAACAGACTACCACTCTCACCACCTTCAAAGTTTTCCTAAAATCACACCTCCACCAAGAGGCCTTCCCCAACTCCCTCTCCCTGGTGAGCTGCCCTTGCACTTCGACCAGTATTCTTTAGGCACTTGATAGTCACCCCACCCTCAGCCCCATGACATTTAAGTACATATCATGTCTGTATCCCCTCCGGACCATTAGCTCCTTGTCTGCAGAGAATATGTCTACCATATCTATTGTACTGTACTCTCCTAAGCAGTTAGTGTTCTGCTCACAATAAGTGAAATTCCATTAATTGACATTGATACTAATTACACAGTTTCCTCTCCCCACTGTACACCCTTTACAAAGGTATGTAGAGATACAATGATATGCAGATTTTGAAAAGGGATAAGTTTTGGAAGAAAGTCAGGCATTACTCATTTGTGGCAATTACTGAGGTTAAACTGGGTTGCTACTGATCTGGTAAAGACACCCTCTCAAAGTGGGTGTGGTGGATAGTCCCTCAATTCTAGTCCCAGTGGGATTTTCTTCCCTGCTATGTAAACACAAGGCAGGTTGGAAAAAAAAATATGGAAAATTGCAGGTGGGCCACTTCCTCCTGGTTTCTAGAAAGATGCATTGCTAGTGGGGGATGATGCTCATTAGTTTTCCTTTCCTTTCTATTTTGGGGAGAGATGGGAAACACTAGAAAATTGGAAGCAATTGGAAGCCAAAAGAATGGGAAAGTTTAACAACCTAAAAGGCCTGTCTTCAGCCACACAATTTGTAGTAGAAAAGTCTGCCTGTTTGTAAAGTAGCAAAATGTTGATTGCTAAAGGTTTAGTTTGTGACCCATCTTGCGGCTATTTCTCTTCTGCAGATGAAATAGTGCTTTTGCCACAAAGACTCATGAATTACATTTCACTAGAATTACTGTAAATCCTTTAGAATGAGACAAAGTCCCTCGGCCCAACTCAAGAGACTTTTAACCTCTTCTCTATTTTAAAGATCAATGTTTTTGAAAGGTGGAAAAAAGTCAAAACAGATACCTTGGTGACTGAGCAAATGAATAATTGATAAGATTATGTCACCCTTTCATTGACCCATTGGACATTGCACTTCAACTTACTCTATTTTAAGTTTTTTAATCTTATTTTTAGTACAGAAGGATTTGATTTAGAAATGCAACTTATTGGAAGACACCTACTCTTGTTGTTCAGCAGCTGAGAGTACAGTTTGGACATGACTTTGAGAAATTGATGCTTTTGATAAGGATAGTATCTATTTTCAAAATAAACTTTTTGCAACCATTCTGCTTTGGGAAGGGGTTCACATTCTATGAACATATTCTATGAGGGGCTAATGCATTGGTAATAATTAGATGTGAACTGAAACACAGTTTTTTTTTTCCTAAAGGTATAGTGACCTTGAAACTTAATTTTGTGTATTTCAAAACAGTTTTTCTGAATTGGGGGATGTTATTTGTGTGCTTCTGTTTGTTTTTATCACCCACTGGCTAGGAAAGTGTTTAAGTTCTATTTGCTAATAAATGATCAAAAGTTTCAAATTTCAGTTAATGCCTTTTAATTACTCATTTCAATATAATATATTCGCAAAATATAGATGAAATTAAGCAATTGAAAAGTTTCCATGACCAAAAAAAATGTAACCCCCTTCCCTTACACTGGACTCTTAAACCCAGTCATGAGGGTTCTTCTTTTCACCAGGGAAAAGAACTCCATTTCCTTTAATTTCTGCTTATATTATAAATTATGTATTTATATTAATGTCTACCTCTCCTTCTAGACTGTAAGCTTTATGTGGGCAGGGATCTTATCTGCCACTCTTTTTTATTGTACTCTTCCAAGCGCTTAGTACAGTGCTTCCCACAGTACTTAATAAATATCTTCCATATAGGAAAATCCCAGACTCTATTTGTATCACCATTCCCTGTACGCCTTCCATTTTCTCCATGTGACAATAGTAGTGGAAATACTCCAGTTTTACTAAGTGCACTGTACCACTCTAAGTGACAGGAATTATTAAACAGAAGCAGTGTGGCCTTGTGGATAGAGGACAGCCTGAGAGAAGGATCTGGCTTCTAATCCTAGCTCTGCCACTTGTCTATTGTGAGACCTTGTGCAAGTCACTTCACCTCTTTGTGCCTCAATTACCTCCTCTGTAAAATGGGGATTAAGACTGTGAGTCCCATGTTAGATCTGGACAGTAACCAACCTGATTAGCTTGTAGCTACCCCAGGGCTTAGTACAGTGCGTGGCACATAGTAAGGGTCTAACAAATACCACAAAATAATAACATGCTTTTTAAATGCATGGTGATCAGAACAATGAGTTTATGGCTGTTAGAGTTTACAGTGAAAACATGACTTGCCAAAATTGGGCTTCTGACAATCTGGTTTCTGTTAAGAAATTTCCCCTAATTAAGCTTGTACCTGCTAATGTCCCCCCTTTTCTTTCACTATCCGAGGATACTTTTAATCCTGATGAAACGACCACCTTCCATTACCTCAGAAAATGCAATTTCTTTCAGATCCAGATTTCAGATTCTTTCAGATACATATATCGCTAACATTTTTACAGGAGTGCCAAAGGCCTATTTTCTCATTTACTGTGAGGGATTTCAGAGTCTTGAGGGGGAAGCAGTGAGGCCTGGTTAAAAGAACATAGGTTTGAGAGTCATACGGCCTGGGTTCTAATCGTGGCCCAGCCAGGAGTCTTCAGTTTGACCTTAGCCAATTCACTTAATCTCTCCGTGCCTCAGTTTTCTCATTCTATAAAATGGGAATTAAATCCCTTTTCCCCCTTCTATTTAGACTGTGAACCCCATATGGGACAGGAACTGTGTCTGATCTAATAATCTTATTTCCACCCCAGCACTTAGTACAGTGTTTGGAACACAGTAAGTGTTTAACAAATACCATTATTATTACTACTTCAGTCCCGGCTCTTCCCATCTGTGAATCAGGTACATTATGAGCAGACAGCAAACCTAAGGTCCAATTAGACAATGCTAATGGGCTTTAAATATCCCAATTATTCTATTCAACCTGGCAGGGATTACTGCAGATTTCTCACCCCTTTTCTACAATCAGCAATTTAACCATCTAAGACCTAAAATGATACAGTTTCTTCTGAAACTCACACCCAGTCCCAAGATGGTAACTTTCCTGCCTCGGCAGCCTGAAAGCAGAGGCTATCAGGTCAAAGAATTCCTCTGAATTTGTCTAATATGATGTAATATTGGAAATTTTAACCAAAATCATCCTGCTGGATTCACAAACAGGAACAAATGTCAATAATTTCTCTATCACCACCTCTATCTTTGCTCCCATCACCCATGACCCCTGCTCCAGGCATGCTGTGAACCCACTGGAACAGGGATAAAAGCTGCTCCCTCATGTTTTTGGACTCTTCCGGTACTGCCAAGATTTTGCGCTTATTTGGGGTATTTATCCACCACTTGTCTGCTGTGTGGCTTTGCTTGTATCCACTTCAGCATTTAGTACAGTGCCTGGCATATAGTAAGCACTTAACAAATACCGTAATTATTATTATTTTTATAATATTTGATCCCTTCTGATGTATTTCTCTCTAATCCCTTCTCACCACTTTTAAACTCTGAGATTGTAAATCCCACAAGAGACAGAGATTGTGTTTAATTCCCACCTGTGCAACTTTCTCCCAGCCCAGTTGGTGCTTAGTACATTAATACTAGTTTCTAACATTTTGATTCAGAGGTAGACTTGAAGTCACATAAACCATAGCTACTTTTAATTATCTTTTAATCTGATTGCCCCAAAAGTTTGTCTTCAACATCATTCCTTACATAATATTTATATCAAGGATAACGGTTCAACCAATTAAATAAAAACTCTACCTACTGCTTCCATAGAGTATGTTTGGAGCTGAAATTAACAATTGCTCCATTTATCCCAGCACGGAATGCATTTTGCTAAAAATATTCAAAAGGGACATGCTGTATGCTTGCAATGTATACCAGTTCATTGGAAACAAATAGATTAAAAATGTCTGCAATGCAGCATTGTGCTAATTGCATTCTGTCCTCTTCCTCATAGATCATTGTTGGCTTCATTTTTAACCAAAAGCTCAGAATGTATCTAGGAACGAACTGTCATTCCTGACACAATAAGTCTCCTGAAATCACTTGTAAAGGAAAAATAAAATGGAAATCATGTACAGTGAAAATCTTATATGACATATTCTATGGGGCTGACGTCTCACCAGTTATTTGTGGGAAAACAAAATAGGTTTAAGAAATATGAATATTTAAATGATACGTGTTTATTATGACACCAAAATAAATGAAGGACTATGCAGTGAGACATCTTTATAACATTTTACCCATCATAAATAGTAAAGTTGCTGAATTTAACATATTTTGCTTAGAGTCAATTATCATGGGAAGAAGTTGGCCAGAAAGCCAAGATTATTGTTCACCTTACAGATCAATGTACTGGAGTTGGGACAGTTATGGAAGACTGGTCTTCATCAAGTCCCTCCACCTGTTCCTCTTCAATTACTTAAATTCCAGGACAGCCATGGGAGAGCTGAAGCATGTTCACTTCAGTTTTGGTCCCACAAAATTCAGGAACTCATAGTGTAGATTTTCCAGAATATCCGGGAACTTTAACACCATACTAATTAGTGTGCCCTTCCTCATTTATTCTTGCCACCTTCAGACGGAAGGAAAGGGCGGATAAGTTCTGGATGAGGGGCTACTGTTCCACTTTCCTAAGAAATGATTTGTCCAGCCTATGATTAGAGCTGCTCATCAGTCAGGAGCATTAACTAAGCACTTAATTTGAGCAGAGCACTGTACTTAGTGCTTGAGAGGGTAAAAAATAGGACATCTAATTGGTTCCCTTTCAATCCAGCAGATCTCTCTGGGCTTCCTTTTCCTCACCTGTAAAATGGAAATAAGGTTTCCCACTCTGCCTCCTTCTTAGATTCTCAGCCCATTATGAGACTGTGACTCTATTTAATCCGGCAGTCTTGTATGAACCCATCTATCCCAGTGCATGACATATGGAAAGCTTTTAGTACCATAACAGATAGATTGGCAGGCTTACACCCACCTTGAGGACTTCAAGTGGAGAATGGAGCTGATCATGTCACCTTGCCTGAAGAATATGGTAATAAAAAACAACTTAGAGGACCAGCAGAGATATCAATAGTTATTCAATAAAGGCATTTCCCAATCCATTTTAGAAAGTGAATGTTCATCCCATCCCCAAAAGGGCAACTGAGGTTTACTTTGCTTTCACAACTGCATCCATTACTCATTTATGTGTCACACAATCTCCTCTATCAGAAAATTGTTCCTGATATTTAATATAAATCCCCCAGGCAACAGCTTAAACCCACTTAGCTCATTTCTCTTGTTTTAGTTTAATTTCTGTAAAGTGCCTGGCACAGTGCCATATGCAAGTAGTAAAATAAATATTATCCTGACTCCTCAGTGAGTCTTAATTTCATGATTTCTTCTCACACTTTCTCAGCCTCTAGTATTTTTAATCATCTTCTTTAAAAAGAAGGAAAATTTTTTTCATAGTTTTGGCCTTCATCTGTTAAAATTCTTGCTGAAGGAAAATCTAAATTCCATTAACGTTAATCATTTTTCTACACATTTCTGGTCACAGTTAAAATGCTTTGATTTACAAACTCTCAGCAAACCTTTCCCAGCCTACCTTTGTGGGAATACTTATTTCTGTATATTTGGTATGGTGATGAATTAAATCTTCTAGAAATCCTGACCTACTGAACATTAAGAATTCCCTCTAAAAGTCAAACTACAGAATTATCCTGTTGAAACACTACAGGTCCAGTAGATGTACTAGGGAAAATCTCCCGTATTCTATGAGCATTGCATTCTTGTTTTTGCTGATTCTTATTTTTCCCAATTCATAAACCTTAGTTTCAGGTTAAAATGAATTTTTAGATTGACTATTTTAAAAACCTGAGTTTCCAACCTACTGTTCAATTCCATCACTGTCCATCAGTTATTCCTATGTAATAGAGTTGCACTTCCTATTTCTGAATGGTCATGTTCTGTTTTGATCTTTCATCAAAATGTTTTTGTTATTCACTCAGAAGGATACATTATGGAAATGAATGGGTGCTCATTCTAATACAGTGGAAGCTCTTCAAGATGGGTTCTGGACACTGAGAAAAAGTAATAAGATCAAAAAATTATGGAAAGTGGAAAACATGGCATGAATGTGCATTAGGATGGGTCTTTTAAAGATAACTGTTCTAAGAGGATTTCACTTGTTTGGAGGATTTATATGCAGCCATTGGCATATCATACAGTGAGAAATTGATCTGTTTCTTACAGAGTTACTCCTTGGGTGACGCACGGTAGTAGCAGTATAATCAGTCAACAGCATGTATTGAACATGTTGTCTGCAGAGCATTGTTCTAAGTTCTCCAGAGAATCCACTACAAAAGAGTTGGTAGATATGAACCCTGCCTACAAGGAACTTAGAAATCTAATGAGACAAACAGATTTTATATTACAGATAGGGGAAATAGAATATAAGTGCTTGGGGTTGAGGGTGGGGTGACTAGCATAATGCTTAAGGGCTCCCCTTCTCGATTGTCAATTCCTTGTGTGTAGGGAATGAGTCGACTAACTTTGTTATATTGTACTTTTACAAGCACTTAGTAAGTGTTCTGTACATTGGAAGAGCTCAATAAATATGACAGATTGATTGACTGGTACAAGTGCATTGGCGACGCAGAAGGTAGAATGAATAGGATGGAGAGATGAGAGTTTAGTCTTGGACGGCTTCTTGGAGGAGATGTGATTTTAGTAGCAATTTGAAGATGGGCAGAGTGGTGATCTGTTGGATATGAAGCGGGAAGAAGTTCCACGATAGAGCGTGGACATAGGCAAGGGGTCAGTGGAGAGATAGATAAGATGGAGATATAGAATAGTAGTAGTACTGTAGTAGTAATAATAGCATATATTAGGAGACTACAGAATGCACTGAACTGTACTAAATGTTTGGAAAGTACAAACAGAAACACAAGAAGCATTCCAAATCTTCTGACAATTAGCTTACAGCATAATGGGTGAGGTAGACATACACTAATTCTCAGGGAGTGGAATCAAAATATGTGCAGAAGGATAGTATGTGCAATAATTTTTCTACAAGGTGACCAGAAAAAAATCAGCAATGTATACACTGGTTTTTTGGTTTACCCCCTAAATGTTCTTCTCAATATTGAAATTAATATGGATATTAAAAGTAACCCTAACATCTACAGTATGAGTTATATGTTTGCAGAAAAATTCATTCTTAGAATTTGATAATGCTTACTGAGATTGGGTGACCAGTCAATTACATCTCTGATATTTCAGGCTCACATGTACAAATGGGTAGAGTCACCTAATGGAGTTTTAAGTGTAGCATATCTATATACCTATGTCCACATTTATATTTTTCAATATTAAGAAGTTTAACTCCTATCAAAATGTTCATGGTGTGATTATCATTTACAGATATAATAATATAGAGAACTAGGAACTGAGTTAACCAATCAATTACTAGGCACTTGGGAGATTGCAATGCAACAGAGTTGGTAAATACATTCCCTGTGCACGAGAAGTTCACAGTCAGGTCTTTGACTTGCACTTTTTTTTTCAAGGACAACACCATGTAGAAGTACAGTACTAACTGGGAATTTACCTGTATTGTGGAAAACAAACTAGCAATGGCTTTAGGGAGCTTGTCATGATCATTTGAAATTAATGGAGTGACTCTGGACCTTAAACTCCCTCTAGTCTTTAAGCTTGTTGTGGGCAGGAAACATGCCTGTTTCATTATTATATTATATTCTCCCAATATATACAATTATATTGTATTGTGTACAATACTCTGCACACAGTAAGAACTCAATAAATATGATTGACTGATAAACCATTTGGAATTGATTTGTTTTAATCATTTCTTGCCTCCTTGTTTTGTTCCTACTCTACCCCCATGGATCTGCAACCTTCTGCAGCGTAATGAGCTGTAATAAAATACTGGTTTTTAACGTTTCTATTTTATTTCATCAATCTGAAGTCTTGGGAAAATAGTCCTTGGAAGAGGAAAGTTATTAGCAGGAAGAGGAAATAGAAGAAGCAACTAGGATAACAAAGGGGCATCAGGAAATACTAAAGGAATGGAGAGTTAATAAAAGTGACTTTCTATGATCATGTCTGCTTCTCAGAGAGTTGGAGAGCTTTTACTGTGTTTTATTCTTTAGGAGGGCTTTCACCCTCTCAAATGGTGCATTCATAGCATATAGGATCCTTTCTGAAGCATAAAAGTGACAATGAGCATACCTGAAGAAGATAAAATCTTAAAGGTAATCATTATTCTGGGCATAATTATATAGTTGATGAATCATCTAAGCCTTTTCTCTCCTATTCTCTCTTTCTCTCACTGGTCATTAGGTCTGCTATGAAAATGAGTCCAGGAATGAAAAAATTATGAAACTCCAAATGGAGAATTTTTCTATTTGTTAAGTTGTCCCAAAAACCAGTTTGGTAAGGAGAAAGTTATGAGTCTTTGACAAAATTAACTATTTTTTGGTTTTGTTTGCTTTTGTTTCTGTGGATTTCATATAACCATGCCATGCCTGGCTCCCATTACTATGAATAAATAAGAGCTGACTGTCCATCTACTCACGAAAAAATAAGAATGAATTCTTTAAAAGAAGAGGAGATTCATCATGTTTCCTCTAAAGGCAGGTTCGTTAGAATTCTTGGGCCTTCACTGTAGATGTCTGTCAGAAAGGAAACGGTGTGTGTGCCCTTGACTTCACCCTGAATAGAACAGTTGGTTCTTATCAGGCTAAAAAAAAGCAGATTCAGAGAACTGTACTGCTAAATCTAATTAGCAATTTGATTAATTAGCAACTTGATTACAATATTCAAAGGGATTTGATTCAGTGTAACTACATTTAAGATTGATTTAGGAAAGATGCATTGTAGGATAATTTTCTACCCTCGAATTGTATTTCTTTAATAATATGTGCTTGTATAAATTTTTTTTAGTTTTATAAAGGATTTTCACACCAGTGAACTCATTTTACTCACATACTTTCTCTTTGTAAAGTGAAGACAGTCAACTATCAAAATCCCCATTCTTCAGACGATGAAACTGAGGTCCAGGGAAATTAAGTAACATGCCAAAGATCACATAGCAGGCCAGCAGTAGAATAAAAACAAGAACACTCGTCTCCTGGTTCCCACACCCACAATCTAAAAACTACACTACAGTGCAATTTAATTTTTTTAATTCCAATTGAAAATTCAAAATATTTTTCAATTTGCTATATTTAACCTCTGTTCTGTTTCTAGTGTCCGTGAATTAGTTAACATTCAATACAAGACTAAAGGGAAGTGCCTATTTTCTACTTCCCATCCCAAATGGCATTATCTTTTTTAAAATTGATGGGGAAAAGTGTTTCCTCTGTCCTTCTCCTATATTCTTCAATCCATTTAGGTTCAGGCTCTTGAGAATGACCAAACTTGGCAACCAGAAAGCAGTTTTTCTAAATAATAATAATAATAACAGTGACAATTGTTAAGGGCTTACTATGTGCCAGGCACTGTATTGAACTCTGGGATGGATACAAGGAAATAAGGTTGGATACAGTTCCTGCCCCAAGTGGAGCTCACAGTGTCAATCCCCATTTTACATATGAGGAAAATGTGGCCCAGAGAGATTAAGTGACTTGACTAAGGTCACACAGCAGACAAGCGGCAAAACCAGGATTAGAATTCAGGAACCTCTGGCTCCCAGACCCATGCTCTATCTACTATACCATACTGGATGTGTTCCTTCATCCTCTTTCCCACAACCTGCCCACTCCCTACTCCCAGAATTCTAGTGGCAATGGCCAATTACAAACATCCTCATGGAGGTTTTTTGAGTTTGTGGCCCAAAAGCAGGAGAAGTATCAGGCTTTTAGTAAATGTGGGAATGTAGCTACATAAAGCCTAGAGAATGGATTCTAAAAGTTCAATATTGCACTTTTTGATACAACAAGCTTCAAAGTCATGTTGCTACATGTGTTTTAATATCAAGGTTGTACTTGTGATGACATTTAGGACTGTTGAGTTATTTTTTTCTGACAAAAATGTCTTTCTGTTATGCCTCACAAATAAGTTAGAATGTCCCTAAAGTTTACACTATATACTTTCTGCTTTTATGCCTGCTGTTTATACATTTCTGAGTATTTGAAAGACTTTAATAGTTTCTCTCTGAGTTATTTTTAAGTAAGATATGCCATTAAAAAATTGTACCATCGAAGAAAAAAAAACAAGGCTTTTCCCTGTGGTCCAAAAGAGAACAAATCTCCAAAATGATATATGATATTTTCAGGTAAAGTGTCCACATGCCTTCCCCTTTCCCACTTTCATATTCCTCTGCTCTCCACCCTTTGCCCTTAAGCGGTGCTCCTCTTTAAAATTTAATTAATTAATTAATGATGGTACTTGTTAAGCACTATGTGCCAAGCACTCTTCTAAACACTGTGGCAGATACAAAGTAATCATGTTGTCCCAAGTGGGGCTCACATTCTTAATCCCCATTTTACAGAGGCACAGAGAAGTTGACTTGTCCAGAGTCACACAGCTGACAAGTGGCAGAGCCGACATTAGAACCCACAACCTCTGACTCCCGAGCTAGTGTTCTTTCCATGAAGTCATGCTGCTTCTCACCAAAATACCTAAGTAAATTTTTAAATAAACGAATACATGTATTTATTTAGTAATATATTTATTTATTAAATAATTTTATAAATAAATAAAAATATCCAAAGAAAAATAAACTAAAATAAACTCACTACTTACCCGAGTTTAACATGTGATTCTGGATGTTTCCCTTCTTCCTCACAAAAAAAAAATAGAACCCTTCCTTGAATTACAATAGCCTCAGTGACCACAAGGTGTTAAAAAAGAGATATCCCTGAAAATGGAAAACTGTACTTCACTAATCATAATCCTTTTCTGAATGGCACAGGTTGCTATTCATTTCAAAGCTTCACAGTGAGATCAAAGTATGTATTTTCCTTTTTTTCCAGTTGAGTCATATTAAGCACAGAAGAGAGTGGATGGTACTTTTGATGGACTCTGAGCTGGTCAAAAAGATAATTTATCAAGTCAACTAAAGATATTATAAAAGAAGCATCTACTCTGGGAGAATAAAGATTGCATTTCTATTCTTTTCCACTGTGTATTTACTGGGCATTTATCACATTAGTTCTAAAGCAAAAGATCAAAAGGAAGAAAGATTAACAGTACAGAAAGAGAGAAAACATCTGTGTTGTTGTTGGTTGTTACAGAGGATGCAGAAACATTCCTAAGCTATTACAGCTCACCTGGGTGAAAAGAAGAAACAGATACACAAAATGATGCAGGATATTTGGTTTGATTCTTTCTAGTTGAAAGGAATGTTTAGTACAGGGCTCTGAATACAGTAAGCACTGAATCAATTGTATTTATTGAATGCTGACTGTGTGTAGAAAACAGTACTAAGCACTTGGAAGAGTAATAATAATAATTATGATGTTATTTGTTAAGCGCTTACTATGTGCTAAGCACTGTTCTAAGCGCTGGGGTAGAAACAAGATAATCAGGTTGTCCCACTTAGGGCTCACAGTTTTAAACCCCATTTTACAGATGAGGGAACCGAAGCACAGAGAAGTGAAGTGACTTGCCCAAAGTCACATAGCTGACAAATGGCGGAGCCAGGATTAGAACTCATGACCTCTAACTCCCAAGCCCGTGCTCTTTCCACTAAGCCATGCTGCTTCCCAATATACAATATACAAAGTACAATATAACAGAGTAGGTAGACTTGTTTCCTGCCCACAAGGAGCTTCCAGTCTAGAGGGGAAGACAGACATTTGAATAAATTACAGATGCATATATCAGTACTGTGGGATTGAGGGTGGAGTGAATTGTTGGGGCAAATTGTAGGAATGTAAAGCCACTAATAGCCAGTTGTCATCATGTTTGTTTCATTAGCAATAGAGGTAGGGAAGGCAAATGATGAGAAGGAAAAGGAAGAGGAGGAATGGTATTTATTAAGCACCTACTAAGTATAATTCATTATACTAATCATTGTAGAAAAGGAGTGTGAATAGGTGAGTGGCAAAATAAAAAGTGATGAAAAAAGGCCTACAGACGGCTACAGAACTGTGATGTGTGCTTGGCACTGGTTACCAGGATGGTATTTGGGGAATAAAATATGGAAAGAGGAAATATTAATTAGGGACTGTCCCCTGGAGAAAGCCAATAGTTTTCAGATGGTGTGAAGAAAAAGCCTCCAAGACAAGACATAACAACAACCTTACCTGAAACATAAATTGGACTATTTTAACTGTTCAATCTCATGGTCAAACCTTTCCAGTAGTGACAGTAAAACAGGATGAATGACACCAAGATTGAGAGGGAGAGCAGCAAATTTGGTTCTGAAGTGACCTCTCCAAGCCTGGAATGGTTAGAAGGCATACTTTAATGTCCACCCTTTGTTTTAATAAAGGAATTTCAAAGGCACTCAGTTCAATTTTCATAGATTAAATATATATATACATGATTACAAAAACACCAAACCTAAACCTTTGAGATTAATTTAGCTGTAACTGAGAATGTTTGATGTTCTAAAGAAAAGATTTTTTTCCTCCAATTTAGTGTTTGAAAATAAGTGAAGAGTTCATCAAAATTTAGAGAATCTCCTGTTTGACAAGGTCATTGCCTTCATTATTGATCTGCAAACTCAATATTATTCTCAGGAACTGAACTAGGTTTACGAAATTAGGTCAACAAACACATTCTGAAGAGGATTGAGAAACACTTAATGGACATTAAAAGTCATCACCATTCTTTAAATTCCTGAACCCTAAAAAATATGAATAATTACTGGATTTGAGTTTTTGAGTTTCCATGGTCTACAGAGAGTCTGATAACACCAGCTTGGTACCTTAAAATTCAGGTGTCTTGTTGAATTTTGATTTTGTTATATTATACCTGTCACATATATAACCAAGAACAACTTTTGATATACATGTGCATGTACAAGACAGACAACTTTAAGTACATACTAACTTTATTGTACTCTCCTAAGCATTTAGTACAGTGCTTTGCACAGTATTTGATCCTAATTCTGTCACCATGTTTAACTGAAAATGCACTAGTGAAAATTCATATTGTGGCAGAACTATTTGGTCTGGTGGAAAGAGCGTAAACCTAGAAGGAGACCTGAAGGTCTAATCCCAGTTCTGCCACTTGCCTATGGGACCTTGGTCAAGTCATTTAGATTATTTTGGGTCTGATGTTCCTCATCCATTAAAATAATAAGAAACCTGTTTCCGGCCCCCCACCCCGCTGAAACTGTGTGACCCAGGTGGATCAGGGATTGTGTCCCATCTACTTACATTGTATCTACCCTAGTGCTTAGTCCAGTGCTTGGCACATAGTAAGCGCTAACAAATACTATTATTATAATCAGTAAATAGCATTAGTGTTATCATTTTCATATTATCATTCTAAAAAAAGTATAGGCCATAAAGTATGTTACAGAGAAGAATTCTAAATCATAGTTCATTTGAGGAAGACAATGTGAGTGGGAATTCATCAAAGCAGACAAATATTTACTCGCAAGGATCATTTCTAAAATGCTGTGATCTTGTTTAAGTTCTGAAACCATCCCTTTGGAACTAAAGTTATTATTGTCATATCACCATAAGTTTAACTTTTTTTATAAAACATTCTAAAATGGAGAACATCAAAAGTGTTATCAATGGTCAGTCTTCTTTGGGGACTAATCTATGTAAACATAATTAAATCACATTGCTAATGGCTTTAAATTTATCCAGTAATTTATCCCCAGGATGGTATTTAAACTGCTTTTATCTTATTAATGTGAAAATTCCCTTTGTGAGTTTTATATTTGGTACATCAGTAATTAAACATGTAGAACTCTGTCCTGTGTTCATCAGCCAGGTAAGAAGCCACCTCAAATCCCAGAGAAACTGTGATTATGTTTTGAATTCTCTAGATCATAAATAGCAGCTACAATGAATTGTTCTTTAAGCTATTTTTAAATTTAAAAAGTCCTTCAAACACATGAAAACTGTTAAACTGCAAGCAGTGATAGTCTCCTAGCCACAGTTGATTAATAACGCATCCAAACGTTCCATGTGTTCCGAATTGTACATAAAACTTTGGCCCTCTAAACAATGTGGTGGGAGGGGGTGAAGAAAGCCTTTCTTCTTTATGCACTACAAACACACCCAAATCTGTGATACATTTACGTGACAAAGATCAATGGCCTCTAATACGATTTTTACAATTTCACATTTGTCACCGCCAAATGACACTGTACTAAGTGGTAAAATTTGTGAATGTAAAAAGGAACCATTATTGGCACAAGTGACTGTACTCTTCTATCACCAGTTCATCTGTTTGTTTACACTTAAATATCTTTCCGGTGAAGAGGAAACTTGGTTCTTTTAATTGCCTTAAGGCGTGGCATTTGCATGTACTCAACTTGTACTATGTGATTGGTCAAGAGTTATTGCTTCCAACTGCTATATATCCCTTTACCCAAAATATGCTTCCTGCTCTGCAGTGCCCACGTATGAGGAGCAGTAGAACTTTTAGAAAGTTCTAAAGCCACACTGCAGGGAAGCAGCGTGGCTCAGTGGAAAGAGCCTGGGCTTCGGAGTCAGAGGTCATGGGTTCGACTCCCGGCTCTGCCACTTGTCAGCTGTGCGACTGTGGGCAGGTCACTTAACTTCTCTGTACCTCAGTTACCTCATCTGTAAAATGGGGATTAACTGTGAGCCTCACGTGGGACAACCTGATTACCCTGTATCTACCCCAGCGCTTAGAACAGTGCTCTGCACGTAGTAAGTGCTTAATAAATGCCAAAATTATTTTAGAAATGCCGCCAAGACAACACAACTCAAATTGGGTAGCTTTTATTGGGAAAACTCCTCACAGTAGAGCAGAACTCTACATCATGAGGCCAAAGTTGGAATGTTTAACTTTTCTTGTTACAAATGGGATCACTGAATTGATTCCTATACTTCTTTCATTCAATCATTTATTGTTGATAATAATTATTATGGTTTTTGTTAAACTCCTACTATGTGCTTAACACTGTTCTAAGTGCTGGGATAGAAGCAAGGTAATCATGTTGTCCTATATGAGGCTCACAGTCTTAATCCCCATTTTACAGTGATCACTGGAGTATACATATATATATATAAATATATATCTGAGCTATGATACTGGGAAGCAGCAAGTCCTGGAAGGTAGATCATGGGCCTGGCAGTCAGAAGGACCCGAGTTCTAATCCTGGCTCCACCAGTTTGTCTGCTGTGTGATCTTGGGCAAGTCACCTAATTTTTCTGTGACTCGGTTACCTCATCTTTAAAATGGGGATTAAGACTGTGAGCCCTATGTGGGACAGAGACTGTATCCAACCTGATTAGATTGTATTTAACCCAGTGCTTAGAACGGTGCTTGACATATAGTAAGTGCTTAAAAAATAACATCATCATAGTGCCATAGTGACTACTCTTACAGATCCTTTCGAGGAGCACAGACGATTAGAGTGTAAACTCCTCCAGGTCAGGGATCACATCTTCTAGCACCACCATACTCTTCCAAGCCCATAGTACAGTACTTTGAACACAGTAGACTTTAAGCTTCTTGAAGACAGAGATCATATCTACTATACTGTGTGCTCCCAAGCACTTAATGCTGGGCTCTACACACAGTAGACTTTTAGATCCTTGTGAGCAGGAATCATGTCTGTTAAACCAATCAATTGTATTTACTGAGTGCTTATTGTGTGCAGAACACCATACTAAGCACTTGGGAGAGTACAATAGAACAAAGTTGGTAGACACATTCCCTGCCCACAAAATACAGTGTAGAGAAGAGCTTAGAGTCTAGCTAACTATGCTAGAGTACAGTGCTAACTCCACTGAACCTTTCCTATTGCTAAGTAAAGTGCTCTATTAGGGGCTCGATAAACACTATTGATTGACTGATTCCATCACATGCAGTGCAGAAACTAGCTGGCTTTATCTCTATGCAGTCACAACCAAGGTCATTACCTCAAATCCATTTTGCATGTTTTGGTGCTCAGAAAGTCATGAAGGGAG
The DNA here is from genome assembly GCF_004115215.2 of Ornithorhynchus anatinus. Lineage (NCBI taxonomy): Eukaryota > Metazoa > Chordata > Mammalia > Monotremata > Ornithorhynchidae > Ornithorhynchus > Ornithorhynchus anatinus. Next base: position 30,464,209 of record NC_041746.1, read on the forward strand.
TGGTCAGGCAGAAGTGTAGAGAGTCAAATCCCACAGCACCAGATTGAGAAAGACACCCATTACACTTAGGAGGTGATAGGCTCAAAACAAACCAGGGCAAAAAAAGTGCCCACATTCATATGATAAACATAATAATAGGGAGGTAGAAGATAACTGAAACCCCATCCCTATCCTTGAGAATGAAAGTGAAGAAGCTGAAATCATCATCTGTTTCCTCCCAATATCCTTTGATACCAACATCCATTTCCATGAGATTGTAATCTAATAGAGAACAAAACTCCTCAAATGCAGGGGCCATGAATTCTACTTTCATTATCTGCTTCCAAGTGCTTAGTGCCAAAGTCTGCCCAAACCAGTCACTCAATAAATAGTGATAAGGGCAGTCAGAGATATAGTACTAAGCTGGTTCTAATCCTTTATGGAATTTTGTCCATTTTTATGTAAAATAAAACTGGAACAAAGAGCAGGCTTCAGGTTAAAAAAAAAAAAAAAGACAGCAAGGGGAGGGCAAGCACATTTGCGAGCGTCGGAAGGAGACAGTTGAGTGAACAGCTCCCTCTATTTTCTCTTTCAATACCTCAGGGCCACTCTAAGACTTGACGCATTGCTGTAAATAAATCTAAAAATCAATGTCAAACTGATTTGGATTTCATACCATTGATCATTTTAGTCTATAAAACAAATTTTTATTAATGGCTGTGCTGTCAGTTTATGAATATTTCACTAAACGTGAGGCAATTGATTATGTGAAGTACCATGAACAATTTAACAGTAGAGCAACAGAATTCCCTGAGGCTCCTTCCTTGAATTCAAACTTCCTGCCTGGTGTTAGGTTAGGTGGGGATAACTGGTCTGGTTTGGAATTTGTGATGGCAGAATTTTATGTTGTGGAGATCTGTGAAATGGAAGCTGTCATGTCACCCAGGGTTTTGGTCTTCCCATGGACTGCTGTCTTTAATAACAATGGCCTTTTCAAACACTTATAATGGGGTAGATACAAGATAACAGCTCAAACTCAATCCTTCTTTCACAAGGGCCTTATAGTCTAGGGAGAGAGAGAACAAATATTTAATCCCCATTTTACAGATGAGGAAACTGCGGCACAGAGAAGGGAAGTGACTTCCCCAAAGTTCCACCACAGACCTGTGGCAAAGCCAAATTTTAATTTGGTTTTTCTGACTTTCAATCCTTTCCATAAGGCCAAATGCTTCTCCAGTCATGCTGCCTCTCACATTTGAGTCCCACACCTCCAAATTATTAATCATTTTGCCTCCCCTCTTGAAAATCCCGCCCTTTCTTTTACTAGAGGAACAGGGCGCCCTAGTGGAAAGAGCATGAGCCTGGAACTTGGAGGACCTGGATTCTAATCCCAGCCCTGACACTTGTCTGCTGTATGGCTTGGGCAAATCACTTAACTTCTCTATACCTCAGTTTCCTCATCTGCAAAATGGGATGTGAATTCCTGTTCTCCCTCCTATTTTAACTGTAAGCCCCAAGTGGGATAGAGGTTGTTTCCAACCTGATTAACTTGAATCTACCCAAGGACTTGAAGCTGTGCTTGACATATGGTAAGTGTTTAAAGTAATAATGATAATAACATATCCCCAGCAGCTACAGAAATCCCTCCTCCACCATGAGGCCTTTCCCATAACACTGTAATGCCTTCACAACTTACAAACATATTTTGTAAGTTTCTGAATGAATTTTCTGTTGCATGTTCAAAAATCCTCATTAGACTGACAGCTCCAGAAAGGTCTTATCTTCTCAGTCATTCAGTAGTGTTTCTTCAAAAAATACCATATACAGAGCACCGTTAAGCACTTGGGAGAATGCAATAGAGTTAGTAGGTAATAAGTTTGTTGAATTTACAATCTACCAGGATAGATGCTGAAATAATTTGAAGATCTGAGGAAGGATATTTTCTCATACTCCCTCTAAGGGCCTAGTGTAATACAGTACCCAAAGTAGGTGGTAAATACTATGACTACTTAAAAATGATGGGCACCTTTTGCTGGGAAAATTCAGGCCACCAATGTTGATATAGACTATCATGAATCGTGTCACTGAATAGACGGCAGCCTGAGGAGACATCTGCCTTAGAAATGCTCGACATTTGCTATGTTTTCACATCCATCTTCTTAAGTGACAGCCTCATAGATCTTTCATTAGTATGAACACTGTCATTGGCTAATAAACGTTCTTAGAGGTTCACCCTGACCGTGCATGGTATAAATCTTCTGATGGCATATGACCACTTCAATGTCTGCAAAATATTTTGAAGTGCTTTCTAAAAAGTAAAATTTTAAGATAATTGAGAAATGCAGTGTGCAGACTCCAAGGAAAACGGTATTAAAATGGAAGAAAGCCAGATAATTTATATGGCAGAAAGGCAAATATACAACTAGATTTTTTGAGGAGCAGCATGACCTAGTGGAAAGAGCATACGCCTGGGAGTCACAGGACTCCCACCTCCATTCCTTGCCTGTTTTGTGAACTCGGGCAAGTCACAACTGCTCAGTGCCTCAGAAAATGAGGATTCAATACCTGTTCTCCCTCCTATGTACTCTAAGAGCTCCAGCTCCATGCGAGACAGGAAGAATGTGACCGGATTAGCCAGCGCCTGGAATGGGGTTTAACACATAGTAAGCACTTAATGAATACAATAATAATAACAATGATAATAATAAAAGACTGTGATTCACAGTGTCTTTAAATCACTTACCTAACCTTCTTGCTTCCATATATGCTATATAGCTACCCTAGAGCAGATACTTGAGAAGCAGCATGGCTCAGTGGAAAGAGCACGGGCTTTGGAGTCAGGGCTCATGAGTTCGAATCCCAGCTCTGCCACTTGTCGGCTGTGTGACTGTGGGCAAGTCACTTAACTTCTCTGTGCCTCAGTTCCCTCATCTGTAAAATGGGGATTAAGACTGTGAGCCCCACGTGGGACAACCTGATTCCCCTATGTCTACCCCAGCGCTTAGAACAGTGCTCGGCACATAGTAAGCGCTTAACAAATACCAACATTATTAACATTATTATACTTGTATGTCCTCGTGCTTATTCTCCTCCTTCATCCAATGAAGCTGTGTTGCTCTGAGGGTTATGAGTAGCTTCTGAGTGTAAATGTCACTAGTGTGGCCCTACCCTGTTGCTTAACATTGAGTATGGCTTAAAGGTGAAGCTGATAGCCCAGCTCAAAAAGCTGTCGCTGGGCCTTCTTAGTTATGGGCATGGAACGTGTCTATCAACTCTGTTATACTATTCTCTCCCAAGCACTTAGTACAGTGATCTGTGCACAGTGAGTGCTCAATAAATACCGCTGATTGATTTTTTTCATGGTATTTTTTTCAGCACTTACTATGTGCCAGGCACTGTACTTAACGCTGCGTTTGAAGCCAACTATTCCAGCTTGGACACAGTGCCCATCCCACATGGGGCTCACAGTCTTAATCCCCATTTTACAGATGAAGTAACAGGCTGAGAGAAGTGAAGTGAATTGTCCAAGGTTACACAGCAGGCAAGTGGCAGAACTGGGATTCTGACCCCCAGACCTGGGCTCTTTTTCAACTCGGCCACAAGGTTTCTTGTGTTTATAGAACGTTGGAAATCCCATCACCATAGCTTTGTCGATCTAACTTTTGACTTTAAGTCAGTCAGTCAGTACTATTTATTGAGCACTTACTGTATGTAGAACACTGCACTGAGCACTTGGGACAGTACACTATGACACTATAACAGATACATTCCCTGCCCACAACAAGCTTATAGTCTAGAGGAGGAGACAGACATTAATTTAAGAAAATTATTTAGAGATATACACATAAGTGCTGTGGGGCTGGGAGGGGTGGATAAATAAAGGGAGGCATAAATAAAGGGACAAATAAAGGGGAGGAATGAATAAAGTCATTGAGAGCCAAGGATGGAAGACAATGGAGAGGCCAGATGCTGTAGTAAAGGGTAAAACCATCCTAGGAAGAGAACCAGATTAGATTGATTAAATCCAGTGAAGAGTCACTGGGGCCAGCTGCAAGCGGACAGTCTGAATCAATAGGGGAAGGCTAGACCAGTCAATCAACCCATCATCACTAGATTTTATTGGCCATTTTCTTTGGGCAGAGCATTGGATTAACCATTTGGGAGCGTATGTTGCAGTAGAATTGGTAGACACGGTCCCTGCTACCAAGGAGCTTACAGTTTAGTGTTGGGGACTGACATTTAACATTTAGGATGAAACAACAGCATAGAAGGGTTCGTGCAAAAGAACCGTGGTAGTGGGGTGAGTATCGGAATGCTTCCAAAGCATGGACCCAAGTTCAGAGGCAACATAGGAGGGAGGGAAAACAAAGTGGAAAGGTGACAAGTTATTCTAAGAAGGATTCTTGGAGGCGATGTGATGTTAGTGGGGCTTTGAAGAGAGCCCTAAACAATGATGGTATTCATTAAGTGCTTACTTTGTGTCAAGGACTGTTCTAAGCCCCGAGGTAAACAAAAGCTAATCAGGTTGGACAGAGTCCCTGTCCCACATAGGGCTCATTGTCTTAATCCCCATTTTACAGATGAGGTAACTGAGGCAGAGAGAAATTTGGTGACTTGCCCAAGATCACACAGCAGAGAAATGTTGGAGCATGGGATTAGAATCCAAGTCTTCTGACTCTCAGACCTGTACTCTATCCACTAGGGCATGCTGCTTCCCTTAGTCTGTGAGCCTGATCGTGAGACAGAGCCTGTGTCCGACCTAATTATTTTGGTCTACCACAGCGTTTAGTATGGTTCTTGGCACACAGGAAGCACTTGACAAATGCCATCATCATCGTAGAGAGGGTTGTGGTCCCCATTCAACAAACAATATTCAGTTCTGGTAGCTGGCAAAGGAAGGAACTAGCAGAAGGGCTAAACTCTGCTGAGATCCCTCGTCATCTGGCCCAGAGAGCGGGATGCAAGCATCCTTATAGGACTTTGATAAAAAGTTCCCAGGGGACCCACCAGGTGCTGCATTGAAATCCTCAACACAGGTACTAGGCCCAGCTTCCGACAGAAGCCGATGTTGTATTGTCGCTACACTCTGTCAGTTTCCCACACAGACACGCCTGTTATTAGAACCCAAGGGAGTTTAATAAAGGAATCATGCCAGAAATACCTGACAGCTTTTTTTTTTGATTGATTACAAAATTCATGGATGAAATCCAACAGCTGTAGCGTCTTGCTTTGAGCGAAGCATCTTGCCGAGTGTGTTATGAAACAGCACTGTAAAACTCTCCAGGAGATCCTTAGAACAGTGCAACAGGGAAGAAGTGGAGAAGATACAAGGTATTTTTGCAGCTGGTTAGGAAATGCATCCTCAGCCCAACTTTCCTCCTTCATGAAGAGTGATGGAGTCCACTCCCGGTAGGGATAGTCATTTTTCACTTGTTCATTATTAAGTTGGTCAAGCACCTACATTTTACAAAACCCCAAACTAGCTCCTTGGGGTCATAACAAAGTCATTGAACTTTTCTGTGCCTTAATGTCCTCAGGTGTAATATGGGGATGAAACTCACATTTCTCCCTCCACTATTCTCCCTCCCCCTTAGACGATAAGACCCATGAGGGCCAGGGACTGAGTCTGCACTGCTTATATTGTAACTACCCAGTGTTTAGTACAGTGCTTGGGACACAGTATACATTTAACAAATAATAATAATGTCCCCAAAGAATGTAAAATCTTAATAGTAGTGGTAGTAATGGTATTTCTTGATGGCCCATTGAGTACAGTGTACTTTTTGATCAGCTGGCAAAATATAACAGGTACATAAGTAATTTAGTCTCTAATAGGGGAGACAGATAAAGAACTGTTTACAAATCAGAAAAAAATAAGTTAATCATAAAACCTATCATGATTTTGTCCATTTTTCTCCCAGTAGGATATACTGAAAAAATCCTTCAGTGTTTTAATACATGGACAAAGCTCCCATTATTTACTTCACCCTGCAGTGCTGAGGAAGTGGGATGTGGGGAGAGGTGAAAGTAAAGGTTGGGTGTCATGATGTCGTGGGGAGAGGAGGAGAAGATAAGGGGTTATATCTTCAGTGAGGGAGGGATTGGATTCAACACTGAACCCCCAAACAACCAAGCCCCAGTGGCAATTTGTACAGCAGACGAGTCCCAGTTAGATCATGAGTGATCAATTTTAGGCCTTTCAAGAGTATACTCAATATAATTTCTTGGCCAATCACACTGCTCATTTACCAAAAGTCACAACAGACTCCATGAAATAACCATAAAAGAGTTTCACTCCTTGACATTGATGCTAATATTTATTTATATATCATCCAACACCCCTGCATTTCTCTCTACATCCTTAACTTTCTCTCTGGTAACCCATCCTCAACTACTTATTCATGAATTTATTCAAACCCTTCTGGAACCTGCTGATATTTGTGGCCCTGCTCAGTGTTCTGCAGCAATGATTCCACAAGCCTATCACGTATGTTTTGACTAACTTGATAAATGGGATGAGCATTTCATTAAGATTCTGTTCTGCAAAAATGGCAGCTGAGAAAGAGCACAACAGAAATTCAGGAAGTCATGAAGGGTGTGGATAGTGTCAAATACAGTCCTCTAGACTGTAAGCTTCTTATGGGAAAGGAACGGATCTAGCAACTCTGTTTTATTCTTTTCTCCCCAAGGGCTTCATACAGTGCACAGTAAGCACTCAATAAATAGCATTTATTGATTGATGTGAAATTGTAAAACAAACATACACCAGGAGGAGCAAAGGGCCCCCGCTGGGATCTAGATGTCAGAGATTCAAAATATAAAGAGGAAATACTATTTCCATATATATTTGGAATCCACTGCCATGGGAGTTTGTGCAGGAGGAAACTATTGGTGGCTAGAAATATATTAATTCACCAGAGTGATCCATAATGGGCTAGAAAAGGTAAATAATAATGTTGGTATTTGTTAAGCGCTTACTATGTGCCGAGCACTGTTCTAAGCGCTGGGGTAGACACAGGGGAATCAGGATGTCCCACGTGGGGCTCACAGTCTTCATCCCCATTTTACAGATGAGGGAACTGAGGCCCAGAGAAGTGAAGTGACTTGCCCACAGTCACACAGCTGACAAGTGGCAGAGCTGGGATTCGAACTCATGAGCCCTGACTCCAAAGCCCGTGCTCTTTCCACTGAGCCACGCTGCTTCTCCAAAGGGATGTAAAGGAAGGGATGCAGAAGGAAACGGTAGGAGCATTAGATGATCCATAGCCATGAGGTTGAATGAGTAACTAGGAGGGCAGCCACCACAAGCTTGCAGTATAGAAGGGAAATGGGTGTATAAACATGCACATCCATTAAGCCTCACTCTTCCTCATCTCTCAATCCCTTCTTGCTCTGATTTGCTCCCTTTATTCTTCCCCTCTTCAATAATAATAATAATAATGTTGGTATTTGTTAAGCGCTTACTATGTGCAGAGCACTGTTCTAAGCCCTGGGGTAAACACAGGGGAATCAGGTCGTCCCACGTGGGGCTCACAGTCTTAATCCCCATTTTACAGATGAGGGAACTGAGGCACAGAGAAGTTAAGTGACTTGCCCACAGTCACACAGCTGACAAGTGGCAGAGCTGGGATTCGAACTCATGAGCCCTGACTCCAAAGCCCGTGCTCTTTCCACTGCGCCACGCTGCTTCTCCCAAGGGCTTCTCCCAAGGGCCTCCCAAGGGCTTCAGGACCTCAGTACTCAGGTATATAACCATAATTTTATTTCTTGGTATTGATATGTGCCTTCCCTCCTCTAGATTGTAAGCTCATTGTGGGCAGGGAATGTGACTGTTTATTGTTGCTTTGTACTCTCCCAAGCACTTAGTACATTGCTCTGCACATGGTGAGTGCTCAATAAATATGATTGAATGAATGAAGTATATTATCTGCATAATGATACAGGAAGCATTGACCAAAATACTTACCATGCTTCAGCTGTACAGACATGTTTAAATGACAGCCCAAAGTTTTGGTAAATGCTTATAAAGTCTATGCCCTTTGGGACCCACATCATTTTGAGTGGGAATATCTTTTTAAACTCAAAGCAGTGGAAAACAGATTTTGCTTAATGATCATTTTCAAATTTTCCAAATGATGAAAAGGAAGAAAACACCTCCTTGAAGCTGATACTGCAGAATACTATATAGGTTCAAGGGGAGTTTGGATAAATTCGAGGTTGAAGCAGTATGGCTTAGTGGGAAGACTATAGGCCTGGGAGTCAAAGGACTTAGGTTTTAATCCCATCTCTGCCATGTGCCTGCTAGGTGGCCTTGGGCAAATCACTTAACTTCACTGTATCTCAATTTCCTTCCCCCTAAAATAGAAATTCAATGTCTGTTCTCCCTCCCACTTAGACTATGAGCCTTATGTGGGATAGGAACTCTGACTGATGTGGTTTTCTTGTACCTTCCCCAGACCTTAGTAAAGTGCTTGGCACATAATAAGCACTTAATAAATACACATTATTTACTCATTATAATTATCAGTGGTCCCTAATGGATAACTATTGCCCAGCATGTTGGGGGAAAACTTAACCATGTTATATAATAATTATAATAATGATGGCACTTGGTAACACTTACTATGTGCCAGAAATGTTAACATACATTCATTATACTGTAGGATAAGCAAGGCAGTCACCAAACTATTTATGTCTCCTGCTGTCACTTTTTAGGACATAATACTGGCTGGATGTTCTATGAGTGATGAAAGAATGCCATCCTAAAATTATTTGCACTAGATTGTAAACTCTTTGAGGCAGGGATCATATCCACTAACTCTGATGCATTGTACTCTCCCAAGTGCTTAGTACAGTGGCCTGTATACGGTAAGTGCTCAATAGTTATCTTTGAATGATTTGCCATATGGTGATCACTCCATGAAAGATGTCACCCAATGTAGTATGCAGTATCATAATGTTGCTCCTTTTTTTGCTGAAGTAATATTGCCTCAACATGTTCAAAATCAAATAGATGTCAATTGAATTCATGTCACAAATTTAGTGATAACAATTCACTTTAGAAGTGTGTAGGAGGAAGAGAAGATGGGTTAAGAAAACAATTGTTCAAAAATGAACATTTCTGACATAGAGCACGAATGTCAGACAGGAAGCTAGAAAAATGTTTCTGAAAGTAAGTGGGATTTAGACATGATAAATAGGCAAATTTCTAAATGTTTTGTATTTTAAATTTCTGCTTTGAAGAGGAAACTTTTGAAGGCGAAGTGTATGCCGTAACTACATTCAGAAGAACAAAAGCATATTTAAACTACCCCCCCATTTTTTTTAACCACCAGTAGAAAGTGTTCTCTTCAGTTTCGTGGCAATATCTCATATCAACAGTGGCTAATCAATAGTATTTACTGGGTTCCTACTGTGGGCAGAATGCTATACTAAACACTTGGAAGAAAAAATTAATAAATATGATCTGTAATCATCTAAGGAGTTTACTACTTAACAAGAGAGACTAACATTAAAATAACTTACAGTTAGCAGGACAAAAAGGAATGTAGATATGCATGTTATTTAGTGTTTATGTACTTGAGTCCATAAGATACGTACAGACGTTCTGTGGGTGGCTGGGAATACAAATGTGTGCTTGATCCAGATGTGGTAAACTGGGGAGTCATGACACTCCAAGAAATGGGGCATAGACTACCCAAAACTACAGATATTTTAGAGGATTCAGAAAAGGGACACCTGGGTATGCATACTATCCAGTCAAACAAGTGTTTAAAGGGCAATTCTCCTGTTTTCTTCATCATCCTCTTTCCTACCCACAACAAAATGTCGGTCTAACAAGGGATCATCTCTTTGTGATTCTTGGTGTGATTGCTTTCCACACTCCATTAACAACACAACTGGTGGGTATGAGAAAGTACAAATGGCATAGACAAACACTAGCACTGTTATATTATGTTGTACTTTCCGAAGAACTTAGTACAGTGCTCTGCAAACACTAAGACTTCAATAAATACACGATTGACTGAATTTCCTTCACCCTGGTTCTCCTTCCTGAAGTCTCAGATCCGATGCTCATCTATTATTCTTGATGGAAGGCCCCATCACCATCGGAGTGGATTTGGCTTTCCAACACTTCAGCTGCCTTTTTAGTCACCCTTGGTTCACCCCTCCATCACGGAGTCACCTTTGAGCACAAATGATAAGAATAGCAACATCCCACTGTATTCTTTCATTGGTGAGGAATTTATGCTCGGGCTATCTTAAATGCCAAATTCTCAGTGTTTTTTACACAGGAGAACTTAATGATATGGTGGCATGTTTAAAAGTGCTTGGGAGAGCAAGACAACAGGGTCGGCAGACACGTTCCCTTCCCACAATAAGCTTACACTCTAGAGGATTTCCGTTGGTGTTCTCAAACAAGCAAATGAATACTATCATTGCATTTGGATCCTCAGATTTCAAAGCTTTGCAGTGCGAGAATTTCCAGTATAATTTTAGAAGTCACAGAGTAAACTCAAGAAGTTGCTGTTTTCCCTTAAAGAAAAAGAAGGCAGGATATAACTGTAATAGAGGTTGATTTATGTAAACAGGCTATTTACTCATATCATTTTATGCTGTTACACAGAAGTGGAGAGTATTATATGTAAGCAGTTGAAGAAGCCCTACAATATTGTAACTGCTCATCCATAATTTCTAATGATGTCTGTAGGACTTTACACCAGAGATCATATTTCTGTTTAAAAATGAATTTCTGAGCTTCAAGGGTTTTTTGATCTAAAGAAATGGTAGATTCACATTCATTATGCATATTTGACCTTTGTCCCTCTGTTCTCAATGAAAAAGGACAGAGAAGCTGGGTTTTTTCTGTCAAACTGAATAAAACTGTCATTCTTTGCATTAATGAGAGCATCAGCTATTGATTTGATCTCTGCCCAAGTATCCTTGATTTCTGCTCTTTGTTTTGTTACTCAGCTTGAGATCTCTCAATAGCATATTGATTATGGAATGGAGAGTCAATAATAGGTATTCTCTAAAGACCATGTGAAAATGAAATCCATCTTCATAATCACTGGCACCTTACCCAGATTTTCTGAGCCAGTAATGAGCACAGTGGCAGTTTTTCTGCAACTCAGAAGCATATTATAAAAGATCATTTTGGTGATATGATTTGATCAATTAATAGCTCCACAGAGGCCAGACTCTAGAGCTCAATGTGCCTTTTAAGAAACCATGTCCCTCATTTTGCATTTTCTCCCTTTAAATGGTAAGCATTAATGCCAATAGGAACATCCTTATTGGTCTGGCTATAAAAATCAAAGATCCCAATCACCTTGTATCAGGGAATGGATAATAATGCTGGTATTCATGTTTGTTAAGTGCTTACTATGTGCAGAGCACTGTTCTAAGCGCTGAGGTAGATACAGGGTAATCAGGTTGTCCCACGTGAGGCTCACAGTTAATCCCCATTTTACAGATGAGGGAATTTAGGCCCAGAGAAGTTAAGTCACCCGCCCACAGTCACACAGCTGACAAGTGGCGGAGCCGGGATTCGAACCCATGAACTCTGACTCCCAAGCTCAGGCTCTTTCCACTGAGCCATGCTGCTTCCATAAGAGCTGGGATCTCTTGGGATTGACACCATAACTTATCCATCAACCCTGTTAGAGTGTAAGCTGCTTGTGGTCAAGGGAACGTGTCACTTCTTGGGTTTGGACATCCCCATGGGTGGTCAATAAATAGTACTACAACCCTAAGATGATAAGGTCATTTAAAGGTGATTGTGTCAGCTACAAATTTCAGCATGCTTCAGAATGAATTCCTAGAGGGGAAGGAAATCCCATCTTTCTTATACCATCTATTTAATTTCAAATATCAAGCTGTTTAATCTACTATTTGGATCAGCAGTTGCATGCCTGGTTTTAAGGGCTGTGTGCCGTGCTAGATGCTCTTAGATTTAGAAGGCTGCTTAGGTCATTAGTTTTACAAGTAGCATTCTCTTCAAGTCACTAGATTCTCTGAGTTTCTTTTTCATGATGTATTTTATTTGATACTTTTGTTCGCTCCCTCTCCGTAGAATCCTCTGGGTAAAATAACAAAAGAGAATAGAGGGCAAAATATGTAGGTGGCCACGTAAACTCCAGGGCCAAAGTACTTTAAATCTCCTTTTTTATTTGACTAGATAGAGGTATATGCCAGCTTTATAGTGGTTAGGAGGAATTTTATTAAAAGTATAGACACACATACACACATTCTAAGACACATAGGGAGACATGCTCTTTCTAGCTTCAGTATAGTTTCATCTGGGAAAATGGAAACAGAGGAGATAAAAAGGAAAATAACTTGAGAATCCAGTGTTGCTCAGCACATAGAATGCTGAGTGAAGGGTTACATCATTTGTCAAACATGACCACTTGCCCTGGTGGACTCATTAGCCCAGTAGAGAGTGTATGTCTGTGATGTTGGGGATAAATTCCTTCCTTTTAATCAATCTCATTTATTGATTGCTTACTATATGCAAAGCCCTGTACTAAGCACTTGGGAAAGCACAACAAGATTAGAAGACATGTTCCCTGCCCATAACAAGCTTACAGTCTAGAAGTCAAGCAGGAATTTCTATGGTCTTGGGCCTCTTGCACTGAATGGCCTGTTTAAATCTACACAACAACCACAGGTAGGAAGGAGATAAAGGGAATCAGGTTCTCAAAGGGAGTACCTTCCATCTCAACAGCAGTACCAAACAAGCAGGAATGAAAAGAGTGCCGGTTGTATTTTTTGTGTAATTCTGCCTCTTCTTCCTGTAAATGTCACAGAAAACAAGTGTGGGATTCAACTATTCTAGGGGCTACCAGGACATTTTTCTTCTGGATTGATCTGACATCAAAGGATCAATATAAAAGAGTCAGGGAGGCTAGTATATGGGGATGGGTGAGGTGTTGCGGGGAAAGAAAAGCAGGATGGTCTAGTACAAAGACCATGAGCCTGGGAATCAGAGGATTTGGGTTCTAATCCTCTCTCTGCCACTTCCCTGCTGTGTGACCTTGGGCAAGTCACTTAACTTTTCTGTCTCAGTTCCCTCATCTGCAAAACGGGGATTCGACACCCATTCTACCTCCTACTTAGATGATGAACCCCAGGTGGGACCTGATTGTATTTGCCCCAGAACGTAGTACAGTGCTTAACACATAGTAAGTGCTTAACAAATACCACTATTTTTATTTATCTTTTTTTAAGATGAACCACAATGAGCACTTAGCTGGTGGGTAATGAGTGCAGGCATTCTACCTATCATCTAGAGAAATGAGGCCAGTCTGTCCCACACATCCTGATCGAAGCTCCATTGTTTCAGTAATAAAGCTACCTTTCCCCTGTTCATAGACAATGTAGGCACAACTTCCTTTTCTGAGTTTTTTCAGGGAGTCCCGGGAAAGTGAATTTTAATGAATGCAGCTGGGACCATTTATCTATTGGAGGAAGGTCCAGAAAATAGAGATGGCCACTTAGCATCTATTGTGCAACACTTTTGTATTCATAATTCCCTCAGACTTCCAGGAGTTAACTGTGTTTATGGGCAGCAGGATAGAACCCTTAATTGGGCCGTATGACCAGAAAACAATTTCATGTAATGGTCTTTAAAATCAGTTTTATTGGGACACCTTTGAGACCTCATCAGGATAACAGAGACTAGCAAAGGAGGGCTCTTTAATAGCACCTTAGTTACATAGAGAAATTAAAATGAAAGTGCAGTTTTTACAGGGAGCATGAATGAAGGGGAACACTGTTTTTTTTAGTTCAGTGCTACATTCATAATAGCTGAGAAGTAGTGTTGGCTAGTGAAAAGAGCTCGGGCCTGGGAGTCAGAGGACCTGGGTTCTGATCCTGAACAAATGAGAAGCAACGTGGCTTAGTGGAAAGAGCTCGGGTTTAGTGGAAAGAGCTAGGGCTTGGGAGTCAAAGGTTGTGAGTTCTAATTTTGTCTCTGCCCCTCGTCGCCCTTTGGGCAAGTCACTTGACTTTCTCTGTCCCTCAGTTACTTCATCTGTAAAATGGGGATGAAGCCCGTGATCCCCATGTGGGACAAAGTGATTACCTTGTATCTACCCCAGCGTTTAGAACAGTGCTTGGCACATGCTAAGTACTTAATTACCAATGTTATTATTATTAATCCTGGCTCTGCCACTTGTCTGCTCTATGACCCTGAACAAATCACTTAGCTTCTCTGTACCTCAGTTACCTTATCTGTAAAATGGGGATTATGACTGCAAACCCTATAAGGGACAAGGATTATATCCAACCTGGCTTTAAAGCATTCCATCACCATCACAAGATGAACTGTTTGTTCATCATCATCAGCAACAGCATCTATTAAAGACTACAGTGTGCTGAGCAGTCTACTTGGGGAACATGCAAAAGAGCGAAATATGCAATTCCTGCCCTGGAGAAGTTTGCAGTCTTCAAAAACTAAGCAACAGTTGATGAATATACCACAGATAAAAGAGCATGAGAATATATGCAAATAGGAAACATAAGCAGATAAATTACTAATGAATATGCAGTAAATGTGCCTTAGGAGTTGGCATGATCAGGAAGAGTAGGATTAATAAGGGATTGCCTCCTGGAAAAAGAGGCTTTTCATAATGCTTTGGTGGAAGGGAAACAGGTGGTTTTATATAGCTTAGTGGAAAGGGAGAGTGGGCTGTCAGAAGGATGAATAAAAATACATTACGGGACCTGATGGGGAAGAGGCCAAGGGGTAAGGTAAGGAAAATTGATGATTTTCCCACCCAGTCCTACCCCTAGGGCACAACCAGCAGTAGGGATGGCTCCCTCTAGTGTCCATCCTCTGACCGGCCCTATCTTTCTCCTTTCCCCTTCCAGTCTTGAAATCAGTGTGAAAGTTCTAACAAAAATGATAATAATAATATTTGTTAAGTGCTTACTATGTGCCAAGCACTGTCCTAAGCACTGGGGTAGATACAAGGTAATCAGGTTGTCCCACATAGGGCTCACAGACTTAATCCCCGTTTTACAGATGAGGTAACTGAGGCACCAATCAGTGGAATCCTTTGAATGCTTACTGCTCACAGAGCACTGTTCTAAGTGTTTGGGAGAGTACTCTAACACAGATATGGTAGGCATGTTCCCCTCCTCCAATGTGTTTATCCTTTCCTCACTGCTTTATGCCAGAAAAATAATCCCAAATATAATACAGGGCCCCCATACAATGAAATAGTTTTATAATAGAATGAAACCCAAAATAGTGCAGGGAGAATAGAATCTTCTCTTAATAGTGTTCCCCTTGCAAACCCTATCAAGCAGAGGAACCATAGACCCCACACTCAGTTTATCTCCTCTGAATTCACTCTCACAGTATTTCTGTATTTTTCCATTCAGGAGTGATCCAGAAGGACGGGTCCAAATTGAGGGGGCAAGGCATACTTCAAAGTGATTAAACAATTCAAGCTTCTGTTGCTTGAAAGGCAAATATCTAAGTCTTACAGTGCTAATTTGACCAAGGGAGAGAGACAAATCCCTTCAGATTTTCTTTCACTAAATTTCCTGATGTGATTTCCTTTGACAGACACCATGTTTCGGAATTATACTTATCCGGATTTTCAGCTTTCGTATTCATAGTGGAAACTGCAGCTGATGTCACCATGAGTGGACCTGATTCTTGGAAGATACATTAGATTCTCTTTAAAGCTGAATTTGGAAGGTTTTAATTAGAAAAAAATTTACAGTCCCTTTTATTAAAGACAAGAAGAGTTGCTGACTGAAAAATACAGTTTGGAGGGATCCGGGAAATTCTCCCACTGGCTTGGTCCATAGTCCAAGTGACATTATTCAGTGCTCTGATGAGCAGCAAACCTAATGTAAGGTTGAAAAGAATCTTGGAGAATGTGCCAGGGTCTAAATGTAGCTTAAGACTGTTCAGAAGGTCTGTAATGTCTTCTAGAATATGTCTCCAACCAAGCAGAGGGCTCTGTCCGTCTGGACAGAAGGGTGAAGTCCAGACGGGAAGGACAGAAGGGTTGGGCGCCAAGGGAGCAATGAAAAAAACCTGAGATTTTTCAGGGGGATGGTCTCATGGTCCCAGTAGGGCACAGCAATAGGTTCATTTTGTCACAGTTCCAAAAACTGATAATCTTGTTTCTCTGGAATAATCCTGGCTCAGCCATTTTGCTGTGTAATCTTGGGCAAATCACTGAACTTCTCTGTGCCTCAGTTAACTCATCTGTGAAATGGGGATTAAGACTGTGAGCCTCATCTGGGAAAGGGACCAAATCCAACCTGATTAGCTATATCTATTCCAGAACTTAGTACAGTACCTGGCAAAAAGTAAATGTATAAATTTCATTAAAAAAATGCAATATTAAGATTAGTTCTCATCTTTGCAGATCCAAGGCCAAAATAGATTTTTCAAGGTAAACACTAATTTTCCAAAACTCATTTGCCTCATGCCAACACAATCACTGTGTTCAATTTTCCCAGTATGCTTATGGGGGCAGTTGCTACATAATGGTGGAGTTCAATCTTTGAGTTTGCTAGCTTTCTCATCACTATCAATCAAGGGTGTAATGGAGGACTACTGAGTCATCCCACTGTGCTAAATACTTGGGCAAGTACAAAGAAATGTGCATTCCCCACCCTCAGGAAACTTACTATCTAATGGACTTTAAAGTCTACTCACGAGATGATGGTGATGATGGTATTTGTTAAGCACCTACTATGTGCAAAGCACTGTTCTATGCGCGAGGGAGGGATAAAAGGTGATCAGGTTGTCCCATGTAGGGCTCAGAATCTTAATCCCCATCTTACAGATGAGGTAACTAGGCACAAAGAAGTTAAGTGACTTGCCCTAAGTCACACAGCTGACAAGTCATGGAGTCAAGATTAGAACCCATGACCTCTGATTCACAAGCCTGGGCTCTTGCCACTGAGTCACACTGCTTCTCTAAAAGATGCTCAGTTAATGGTACTGTTTGCTAGAGATCGGATAATCCAGTTCATTTCCACTGTCTAGTTCAATTCTTCTATATGCAATGTTATCGTCATGGGTTCGAATCCCAGCTCTGCCACTTGTCAGCTGTGTGACCGTGGGCAAGTCACTTCACTTCTCCGTGCCTCAGTTACGTCATCTGTAAAATGGGGATGAAGACTGTGACCCTCACGTGGGACAACCTGATTACCCTGTATCTACCCCAGCGCTTAGAACGGTGCTCTGCACATAGTAAGCGCTTAACAAATAATAATAATGTTGGTATTTGTTAAGCGCTTACTAGGTGCCGAGCACCGTTCTAAGCGCTGGGGGAGATACAGGGTAATCAGGTTGTCCCATGTGGGGCTCACACACTTTTAATCCCTATTTTACAGATGAGGGAACTGAGGCACAGAGAAGTTAAGTGACTTGCCCACAGTCACACAGCTGACAAGTGGCAGAGCCAGGAGTCGAACTCATGACCTCTGACCCCGAAGCCCAGGCTCTTTCCACTGAGCCACGCTGCTTCTCCAACATTATTATTATTATGATCCAGGCCTGGAGGAGCTTCTATTTATAATATACCTTAAGGATCCTCCTCAAGAAAGAATTGCCATTTGAGTATGGCCTGGTTGGTGTAATAATAATAACAACGAATAATAACTGCAGTATTGGTTAAGCGTGTACTGTGTGCTAGGTTCTTGGGTAGAAACAAATTAATTGGGTTGGACACAATCCCTGCCTCCTCTTGTGGGGCTCTCAGCCTTAACCCCTATTTTATAGATGAGGAAATAAGCACAGAGAAGTTGAGTGACTTGCCCAAGGTCACACAGCAGACAAGTGGCAGACAAGATTAGAACCCAGATCCTTCTGACTCCCAAGCCCATGCTCTATCCACTAGGGCCATGCTGCTTCTCAGCATTTATTGGAAACATGATTCTTCTTTGTGCAGGGCTTGTCAGGTTTTCCAATCCTCATTAAATCTTGACCAGCCCCAGTTCCTGCTTTGGAGATTTGGAAATTATTTTCAACAGATCTGATTTCTTGATCAATAGCCTTCCATTTGTTCTTATCCCCCTGTGACATTTTAATAGTCACAGATAATTTTTCTAGCACCTTCTGACTCCTGTTTTTCTTCCAATACTTGGAACAAACAGAGGGAGAGAGGATGAGCTCACCCCATATTGGTCTTTACAAGTTTATGGGGCTAGAATTTATCAAGACAGATTTGGCACTGGTTCTAGGAAGAGAAAAATATAGATTTTTTTTCTGGACAGGAATTGCCTAAAATTTTAAGCAGAGCAGCTGAAAAAAACAACAAAATATTTCAAACTTTAATAATAATAATTTTGGCATTTAAGTGCTTATTATCTGTCAAGGACTGTAAATATTCATCTTTGTCCCAATCAATCAATGGTATTTATTGAGGGTTTACTGGGTGCAGAGCACTATACTAAAAATGACTCTGCTCATCATACAATTCAGATTCTTGTCCTGCCATCTTACTGTACATCTTACCCTAAAATGACAATCTCTTTCCTGCCCTTATTCTGGTTTAACCATCCATGAAATCTTCTCCCAGACTTCAAATATGTCATGGAAGTTGGCTCTGAGCATTCTCTAATTCATCTGATAACCATTTGAAACCTTTCTGGGCTCACCACTTTCTTTTCCAAATATATCACCAGTATGCTCAATGATGGGCTGCTGAATGTCTGAACAATATCTTTTGTGTGAGCAGCTGCTAAAGCATCCAGTTGCACAGATTATTTCATCCCAAGTATATGCCAAAAGCATCCCATCTCAACACCCTTCGACTGATCCTGAGATGGTCCTTTCAGTGGCCAGCTGTTACTGTGGTAGTTGAGTGCTTACTGGACCAAAGGCCAGAGCAAACAATGTCTTGTCATCTTTTCAAAGCCTTTCATCTTGCCCAATCTTTATCACCGATGTCACATTGCTCTGAGCTATTGCCAGCCTCCTGCAGATCTCCAAAGAGCTTTTACAGGTTATTTTGTATTCATCAAAGACTGCAAATAATTGAAGCAATCCACCTGTTCTGGGGCTTGTCTGTCAACTGTGATAGGGTTTGGGACATGAATGACACTTGCATATAGTTATAAATTTGGTTTCTGCCTTTTCCTCAACCAAACTGAAGAGCAGTCAAAATTCTCTACTTGATATCCTTTCCATCCAGTGCACCTGAAGTTTTTGATTAACCCAGCACTCATATAACACTAAGCAGCATAACGTCTTGGATAGAGTACAGACCTGGGAGTCAAAAAGTCATGGGGTCTACTCCCTGCTCCGCCACTTGACTGCTGTGTGACTTTAGGCAAGTCACTTCACTTTTCTGTGTCTCAGTTACCTCATCTGTAAAAGGGGAATTGAGACTGTGAGCCCCATGTGGGACCAGGGACTGTGTCCAACTCAATTGGCTTGTATCCACTCTAGCACTTAGTACAGTGTCAGGCACATAGTAAGCACTTAACAAATACCACAATAATTATTATTACTCCTCAACAGAGAGGTAAGAATATACAAACACACATT
This sequence comes from Ornithorhynchus anatinus, assembly GCF_004115215.2. Classification (NCBI taxonomy): domain Eukaryota; kingdom Metazoa; phylum Chordata; class Mammalia; order Monotremata; family Ornithorhynchidae; genus Ornithorhynchus; species Ornithorhynchus anatinus. The sequence goes on from NC_041746.1 coordinate 30,483,719, forward strand.
CTTAGTTCTAAACGACTAATGTTCCAGCAGTACTTAGTGGCTAAATGTCAAGAAAAGAGTTGCAGCCCTTGAGAGTGTGCTCTTTCCCTACAGGTTGGGAAAGTGTTGGCTTAAATATTCATAGCTTATTTCATCACCATTTTTCATTCATTACGTAGTATTTTATTGAGCGTTTACTATGTGCAGAGCACTGTACTAAGCACTTGGAATGTACAATTTGGCAACAGATAGAGACGATCCCTGCCCAATGACAGGCTTACAGTCTAATCGGGGGAGACTCTTTCCCCTTCCCCTCTTAAATGAGATGTAGCATGACCTGGGGGGGAAAGACCATAGGCCTGGGAATCAGAGGACCTGGGTTCTAATCCCAGCTTTTCCACATTCCTGCCATATGACCTTGGGCAAATCACTTAACTTCTCTGTGCCTCAGTTCTCTCAACTTCAAAATGGGGATTCAACACCTATTCCGCCCCATGTGGGACCTGATTATCCTGTGTCTACCCTAAGGTTTAGTACAGTGCCTGGCATATAAAAAGCACTTAAGAAATACCACAATTATTATCAAGTAGTATTTATTGAACCATTCTACTTCACCTAGGGACTTGGGTACTCACCCCTTACTCTTCACCCATCCAATCCATGATATATACAGACTGCTTACTATGTGCAGAGCACTCTACTAAGCACTTAGGAATATACAACAGAGTTAGTAGATACTATCCAATTAATCAATCGTATTTATCAAACACTTACTGCGTGCAGGGCACTGTACTAAGCAAGGTGGATGTCCTGGCCCACAAGGAGTTTACAGATTATGGACCCCTCATATGTAGTTACATCTCTTAAAATTCTGTTGCTTCCCCCATCTATAAATTATTTTAACATCAGTTACCCCCTTCTAGATTATAAGATCGTTAAAGGCAGTTATCATGTCTATTACATCTATCATACTCTCCCAAGAACTTAGTAGGGTGCTCTTCAGAGAGGAAGCAATCAAGAAAATTAGCTCCTGATTAATTGATATTTTTTCAGGGGCCTGAAAAATTGGTAGTAGGTAACAAAAAAGTGTAAAAAGGCCACACAATCTTGGGAATTTTTGTCTGCCTAACGAATTATTGTTCTGGATCTTGGTTGGCAGGAAGCTGGGGAAAGAAGAGCAGGTCCCCAGAAAGGACTACTTTTATTTCCAGCAGGGGATGAGCCCAGTGATCAAGAAGTAAATTTCTGAAAGGTATGCATACTAGTAAACCAAGAAAAATTTACCTAAGACTAAGTCAACAAAAGAGAGAGCGAGAGAGTTACAAATAAAAAATCCTCAAAATAGAACAAACTGATGGACTCTCTCACCAAAGAAAGCCAAATGAGCCTCAGTCTTAAGTCTTCAGGACCAAGAGCCTGAAAAGCAACATGGCCTAGTGGAAAGAGTATGAGCCTGGGAGTAAGAAGGAGCAGGCTTCTAATACCAGCTACTCCACTTTTCTGTGTTACTTTGGGCAAGTCACTTCACTTCTCTGGGCATCAGTTACTTCATCTATAAAATGGGACTAAAGACTGTGAGTCCCATATGTGACAGGGATTCTGTCCAACTTGATTAGCTTGTATCTACCCCAGGACTTAGCACAAAGTAAGCGCTTAACAAATATCATTAAAAAAGGAGCCCTGACAGAGAAAGGAATTACAGAGCCAGTGGCTTGCCATTCTCTCATCTTTCTAAATCATGTTCTCTTGGAGCAAATAGATGAGAGAGGGATCAGCTAGTGTAAACTGCATGGGTGGTCTTCACCCACTTTATCCTGGTGCAAGCAGGGCCAGGACTAGAACCCAGTTCTCCAAATTCCCAGAGCAGTGCTCTTTCTGTGGGCCCGTTGTTGGGCAGGGATTGTCTCTATCTTTTGCCGAATTGTACATTCCAAGTGCTTAGTACAGTGCTCTGCACACAGTCAGAGCTCCATAAATATGACTGAATGAACCACCATAAAAGGACTTACAAGAGATTAAAATTTGAACGGCAGATAATGATAGTTGCACTTCTCAAAATATGGAAATGGATTCCCATTCATAAAGGAATAACAACCAAAAGAATTACTGAAATAACCATATAGAACAAAGATATTCCATAAAAAATAGGTGAGTCAATGGGGAATGACAGGCAATAAATAAATTACAATGAAACAACTCACATAAATTTTCAAGGGACCAAGAGGACATAGTTAAATTAGGAAAAAAATTGCTTCACCAGTTCTTGGCCAACACTTTTAAATTTTAACATTATAAGAAGGAAAGCATTGACTGTGAGAATATCAATCATTTCCCCGAGTGAGGAAACATGTCAAATAGGAGTTTTTGTTCCTTGCAGAAAAGATACTCCTGGAATACTAGGCAGTAAACATTTTTATTGTTGCTGAAACTTTGAATGTCTTCAGATATCATCTCTGAAGTTCCCTAGGCAACTGCTCCAGCAAAAGCAGGGGTTGACATGGTGACAATCCAGGTTTTGTGGTCCCCTAGACAAGGGAAGAGTTGAGTTGATCTCACATACTCCCTAAAATGCAGTTATTAGGAATAAGTTATGTAAAACAGGGGATTTTCCTTCTTATAACTACAAATTTTTTTAGGCCTTGAAAGCTATGATTCAGGCAGGCTGAATCTAGCGCAACACATATTCCATGGTATAAATAGGGTAAGAAACCTTCCAGACACTGTGAGGCAAAGGTAAGAAGACAAAAAAAAAATCTCTTAGCTTTTGAAAATTGGAATGAGCCTGTTTTGGAAATTAATGGTTGTAAACTCCAGAATGAGGTAGAATTGAGAAGACCGAGAAACCTCTTTTCAGCCTGGACTCTTGAGACAGAATTTAAAAAGAGGATGGAAAACCCTTTGAATCTACTTTCAAAGACACATGTGATGCCGCTTACTAGAAAAGATGAGGGGAAGAAGACTCTGCATCCTTGTATCCATCCTTTCTCCTGACAGTGCTGGTGCTAGGTGTAAATAAGTACCTAAATGCTGGAGTTGGTTGATGGGTTTGTATGACTTTGGACTCTGGGAATTAATGAGGGAATGCTTGTGGGAGGAGGTGGCTTTGGGGGGAGCTTGGAATATTATAGGACAGCTGTGATGTGGTAGATATAGGGTGGAAAGGAGTTCCAAACAGGGGAACCAGCATAAGCAAGGAGATGGAGGACAGGATAGTAGAAAGTGATGTACAGTTTGAAGGTTGGCTTGGGATATAGAAGCAGCATGGCTCAGTGGAAAGAGCCCGGGCTTGGGAGTCCCAGGTCATGAGTTCAAATCCCGGATCTGCCACTTGTCAGCTGTGTGACTGTGGGCAAGTCACTTAACTTCTCTGGGCCTCAGTTACCTCATCTGTCAAATGGGGATTGACTGTGAGCCTCACATGGGACAATCTGATTGCCCTATATCTACCCCTAGCACTTAGAACAGTGCTCTGTACATAGTAAATGCTTAATAATAATAATAATAATAATAATGTTGGTATTTGTTAAGCGCTTACTATGTGCCGAGCACTGTTCTAAGCGCTGGGGTAGACATAGGGTAATCAGGTTGTCCCACGTGGGGCTCACAGTCTTAATCCCCATTTTACAGATGAGGGAACTGAGGCACGGAGAAGTTAAGTGACTTGCCCACAGTCACACAGCCGACAAGTGGCAGAGCTGGGATTCGAACTCATGAGCCCTGACTCCAAAGCCCGTGCTCTTTCCACTGAGCCACGCTAACAAATACCAACATTATTATTATATCTATCTAGGTTATTGTAAACACACATCATCAGACCTTTGGGCTCACCCAGACAAGCTATTAGCATATGGTTGTTTACCCAAGATAAAATATTTGATTCATAATAGCTGGAGATCAGAACGCTTAGAAAATATTGAAGAGTTAACTGTATATGAAAGAGTTAAGAATTACTCTGATTATTTTCCAACTCTCCCCCTTTACACATTTGTAGAGAACCAGCAGGTTTGAGGTCGATTATATAGTACCAGACCACCCTCCGTCACAGTGACTTTTAAAAGTGAGTGTTAATTATCATCTAAAAAAAAATATTTCAGGAGTACCCTCAAAGTCAGCTGGCTTTTATGCATTTGCAGACACGTACATAACAGCACAGGCCTGAGAGTCAGAAGGACCTGGGTGCTAATTTCGGCTGTGCCACTCATTTGCTCTGTGACCTTGGGCAAGTCAGTTAACATCTCTGTGTCTCAGTTATCTCATCTGTAAAATGGAGACAGTGGAACATGGTCTGTGTACAATCTAATTAGGTTGTAGCTACCCCAGTACAGTGCCTGGCACAAAGTAACTGCTTAACAAATACTATTTAAAAAAAAACACCAAAAAAATATACAAGAAGAGTTCACGTTACGTGAAAAGAAGATTTCATTTTCAAGGTCCTGGTTTAACTGAAGTGGTTCACCACTAAACCTAACCATGTAGCACATGGAGAAGATGAAGCCTCCACAGAGATTATAGGAGGAAAACCTTTATGTCAGCAGCTTTTAAGCACTTCATCTGCACCAAAACGCAGTGTATGTAATGTCATCTTCAAAAACAAAGGGTATTGGTGTTTGTGTGTATGTTTGCATGAGTGCTTGCATGTGTTTGTGAATGTGTACATGTGTGTGTGCTGGTGTGCATGTGAGTACATGCATGTGTAAGAATGCATGTTTGTGCATGAATAAGTGTGCCCGTTTATGAGAGTCACAAAGAGTTCTAATTTCATTCACCATTCCCAATTTTCAGTAGGTTCTCTAGTGAACCTCTGGAGTCTTTGGCAAGCCCTCTGCAGAATCAAGCCCTCTCCCATTCACTACTGCAGTGTCACCCAAACTGCTTTCTAAACTGTATACTTGGGCAAATCTGAAGATTTTGCACACACAGGAGAAATTCCATCTTCAGTGGTACACAAAAGTCAAGCCTCTCTGACTCTGGAGGGATGTTGATCCGAATCGTGCGATTTACCTTTTAATCCCAGATCTCTTTGGAGTCTCCTTTTCTCATTAGACCTGATATACACTAATAGAGCATATTAAAATTAGGAGCATTAGTGGGGGGAAAAAAGCAAATCTTGGTATTGTAATTTACAGTCCATTGGGAACTACTGGAAAAAAAAACATTAAAAAAAAACAACCCCGGCAATCTTATTTTAAGTCCTGGTCAGGGGTCCTTTTTAGGAGCAAGAAAGAAACACTGAAATCAACATTCTCCAAGCAATGCTGATATTTAATATAGCCAGATTAGAAGGTAATAACATTTTTGGAAGTGACTCAAAGCTTAGGCTTACCCCAAAAGGATTATTAATTGCCACAAACTCTTAGGCGATGATTTTTTATTGAGAAACATTACATGCCTCAAACAAAAATTTAAATTTAAGAAGAATTTTAAAACTACAGCTTCAAATTTCTTTAGGGCTAAGTCTTTCATATAAAGTTCTTATTTGAGGCATGTAAAAACTAAGCACCCATCTAGATTAAAAATTCCCATGGAGCCCACCGTTTCTACACATGATCAACAAATTATCATACCAATTTTTAAGGGAAAATTAGGTTTCTTACACAAATCTTTCCCTGACCAAGTTGTTTCAGCAAATAAAAGTAATCTGCCTTTCTATATCAAATCCACAGTCACAGTTGATTATTTTTAAACATAGAATTTATAAAAAAAATTGGATTAATTATGCAGTTTTAGAAAGCTATGCCAGATTATTATAGTGCAAATAAAAATCTTTACTATGTGCTAAAGATCATATCCTATCATCTCTACATATAATATGCTCCTGCTTCTGTATGAGGGCAATTTACCAAAATAAATAATATAGTATTGGACCCAAATATGGGAAATCTTAATGAAAGAAAAAATAGGGGGAATTTAACTTTAAACATAATATGAAAAAGCACCACCATCAAAATAGGGAAAACTCAAAACTGCATAGAAATTATTTTACTTTTAGTGAGCATAGCTAACACCTGCCATTTTGTGTGAGACTCATTCTTGGAAATGTCCCTCATCTTAATGATGGAGTCCTCAGTCACACATAATACTAACAATGATAATAACATTCGTAGCATTTGCTAAGCACTTCCTATGTGCAAAGCACTGTACTAAGTTTTGAAAATAGAAAACACAGAAGATGAGCCTTGGTCCAGTCATGATGTTTTGGAGCCCAAGACCTGTGTGAAGGAGTCAATAATAGGACTGGTGGCTTGCACTGCATCATTCACATTCTCTCATCCCTGTCACTTTGGAATATCTCCAGAATGAAGCAGCTTTTCCTCCTCCTTGATAAAGTGGTAAATTGGTGGAACCAATAGGACAGGATGTCATCAGTACACCTAACTGTCCCTGTTTTCTTATGATTTATTTATGGCATTCATTAAACACTTACTGTGTGCTAAATACCAGATAGATAACGTCTTTCAGAATAATACTATGGATGGTACTTATTAAGCACTTACTCTTTTCCAAGTACTGGTGCGCACAAAGTATGACCAAATTCAATACAGTCCCAATCATGCACAGTGATCAAAGTTTAAGTGGAGGGAAAGCTGGTATTTTTTTCCCATTTTACAGATGAGGAAACTGAGTCCCAGAGAGAGTCAATGACTTGCCCATGGGAACTCAGGAATCAAGTGGCAGAGTTGGAATTAGAACCCAAGTCTCCTGATGCCCCGGTCCCAAGCTCCTTCCAATTCCTTCCATGCTGTTTCTGTCATTTTTAAAGAAGTTGTGAAACAGACTGTACACAAATTCATATATCAGCCAACTGTAATTTTTACCAAGGCACCTCAGTAGGGTCTAAAGTGGGAGGCAAATAAATGTAGAAATTATGGCCTCTGCCCCAAGTCATTTTAATTTTCCTCAGAATCAGTCACAGACCCAGGAGTGAACTGTTTCCTGACCTGTTCTCAAAAAAGCAGCGATAAAAAGTAATCTGATGTGAAGGAAATAGCAAAGTCAAAAGGAAAGAAGAGACTTAATCAAAAACTTAATTAAACAAAAAGCAGCAGCACAAGTATGGTAAGGTTCATGCCTTCAAAAACAATATCACAGCCAGGAGAAATTCTGATTTTTTTGTTTTAGTTTGTTTCATAATCTATTTATAATTTGTTTTCTTCATTTCAAACATTTGGTCTCCATCAGAAACTGATTCATTCTCTGATTAGTTGGCTTTTATTTTGCAGTTGTAGTAGCTTATGTATTTAAGTACACACCAACTTCAGACTTCATAGAGGGATAGAACAATATTTGCAACAATAGTGACTCATTATCAAACACTCAGTCCCACTTTTTTGCAACAACATGAAAGAGACTTCCTGAAGCACATAGAAGCTATCAAAAAGTGAAGAAAATAATCCTCTCTATAATCAATTATTTAATTCTTCTAGTACCTGCCAGGCCTATTAGAGTATAAGCTCCTTGAGGGCAAGAATGGGTCTAATAATGCCAATGTAATCTCCCAAATGCTTCATACAGTGCTTTGCTCATAGTAGACACTCAGTAAGTAGTATTTATTGGTGCTAGTCACCATACTCATGGTTCCCTTTAGCATTAGCATCTCAACACTTGTCTCATGAGTTTCTTAGCTCTCTCTGTGACATCAGAGCCATGAAGAATGAGAAAGGTTTTTTAAACCCACCAATCTGAAGGCATTTCTAGAGAAATCTCTCAGCAAAAAAACACCGTTTGGTAGACCCTGTGGTATTCAACCTAATCCGTGCAGTCCTGTTTAAAGACTGAGGAATGCTGGGACTTTACAATCCTGCCATTCCTTACAATCCTCTGTCAATAGGAACCCTGTCTCCAGTTCTGGAAAGTAACTGGTAACACATAGCCTGTTTTCTTAGGTGATTAAGCCATCTTAAATACACAAGACCTGTAAAAGATGTACGGAAGGACAATTTCCATTTTTACCTGGGAACTAGCACTCTGTCACTTAAGTGTTAATTGGCATAACACAGTGTAACGACGTGGTGTACCGAAATGGCAAAATATAGGCTTCCTGCTGAACATTCAAATGGTACGCATCTATTTTCAGCCGGCTCAATTACTAGCGGTTCAGATGCTCACTCATCTAGCTGAAATAATGCAGCAGAACAGTAGGGGGTGAATAGGATAAATTTGCAAATTGATAAATAGAGGCAGTTTGCTAGCATTTGAATGATCTGGGCTTTCTGACATCAATTTGACAAAGGAAACTCCAGAAATGAAGGATAGGGTTAGCCAAGCTTCTTCAGGTGATACTTTGTTTTGTTTTTTTTTTTTACCTTAAATATGTTTTACAGCCTTTTCTGAGCTTGCATAAGTATATGTAGAGACCCATCCACACTTAAACATGCATGTTCACACGAAGCCACTCAGCCACCTATTTGGAAAGCCATGTTAGGATGTCACAGAGAGAGAGAGAGAGAGAGTAAAGGTGGTCTAAATGACTACTGATGATATGCTAACAACAAGAACTATTTTGCAATTCCTTGTAGCTGAATTTCTCTACCCTGGCAAACCTGCAAGAATTGAGTGTAATATGTAGGGGATGTCAGAGTTGTCCAAAGCAGTCTCCAAAGTTCAGTAGTGCTGTTTGCTTTCTTTGAAAATGAAACCATTAAAGATTCTTTTGCGGTAGAGATGAGTAAGCTGCCAATGCAACACAAGCATTATTGTCATTATTACTGCTGTTATTGTTATTCCAGGACCTCATAGCACTGTCCAATTTTTAAACTCCTGACCCTTAGAAGAGAGACTTTCCAGTAAAGTCTCCAGCTACGTGCTGATAATAATAATGATAAGAATTGTAGTATTTGTTAAGTGCCTACCATGAGTTAAACACTGTTATAAGTACTTGGGCATATACAAGTCAATCAGGTTGGACATAGCCCCTGTCCCGTAAGAGGCACACAGTTTAAGTAGGAGGAAGAACAGGTATTTACTTCTTATTTTACAGATGAGGATACTGAGGCACAGAAAAGTTAAATGACTTGATCAAGGTACTAAAGCCCAGACAAGTGTAAGACCTAGGACTAGAACCCAGGTTTTCTGACTCCCAGGCCTGTGCTCTTTTCACCAGGCCTACCCATACACCACCATCATGAGCCATCAAACTGCCATTCACACCTAGCATATGCACCAACTTTAGTGGAACAGTAACATTAAGAAGGCAATCAAGAGCTGAGCAGTTCAGTATTGTGTCTTAATTACCAGTTGGTCTGTGCTTACATAGAAACAGGATTCATAAAAGGGGGTTTTTTCCATCATTTCCATGAAGAGTATTAAATTAGGTGATTGTGCTCCAAAGTATCTATTTGAATACTATGCAAATGCCAGGTATTTCATGAGAGAGAAGCAGCGAGAAGCAGTGTGGCTTAGTGAATAGAGCATGGGCCTGTAAGTCAGAGGTCCTGGGTTCTAATCCCACTCCCCTACATGTCTGCTGTGTGATGTTGGGTAAGTCACTTAACTTCTCTGGGCCTCAGTTCCCTCATCTGTAAAATGGAAATCAAGAGTATGAGCCCCATGTGGGACAGAGACTGTGTCCAACAGGATAGTTTGTATCTACCCAATGTTTAGAACAGTGCGTGGCACATAGACTCACTAAAGTACCACTTTTCAGGAGTGTGATGTTGTTAAGTCTACATTCGGTCATTGTAATATATAATGCATATCCTTCCTCTTACCACTGTCACTGTTACCAGCTGAATAGTGCTGGGAGGATGGAGCAACTGAGAAGAGGAAGGGCTTTACATCTCACCTGTGTTTTGTGCTCCTCTGTCCTCCTTTTAAACCTCATACATGCTCCCCTTACTTCCTCAGAGAGCAAGCCATCGTGTCTACCTCCCTAAGTGTCTCGCAAAGACTATAAGGTCATTGTGGGGAGAGAATGTGACTATACTGTGTTGTATTGTACTCTCCCAAGTGATTAGTACAGTGTTCTGCATACAGTAAGTGGTCAATAAGTACGAGTGATGATGATGATGATGATGATATGGCAACTGTGAATGAGAGAATCAAATGCCAATGAGGACTGGGGTGTTAGGGAATGGGGTTGCATCTTACCTGCTTTACAAAACAATTGGTAAAACTGAATTCAAAATAACCTGATCTCCATTCAAAACCAGAAAGGACTGCCCAGGGAAACAGGCACTTGATGGTTATTTCTTCCACTTTCCAAATTGTGACAATGAGCGACAGAAAGATGTTAGCCAAAAGACTGCGACCAAGGCTGCCTCAAAAACCGATTATGGAGCTGAAAATAGAACCTCTGTTCGGTGAATTTCTGTCCAGACAATTCCTCTTTTTATAACTCTCCTTCACATCATAATTTACCTCAGGCACAGATCATTTATTCTATTCTTCCAGGTTTTTTCCCCTTCATTTTACTGCTTTTACGATCCTATTTTTGCGTGGTTATTCCTTCGCTATATATAAAACACTCATTTAAGTTGCTTCTGTATCTGACTCATTTCCAAATAATTTTACACAGCCCTAATTTATTCATTATCTTCCAATTTAGCTTTTTACAAGAAAATTAATTATCCTGGCCAGCCACAGGAATCAGTGTGCTACTTATATTCGTATTGGCAGGCATAATCAATAAATTGTGCTCTGAAGCACTGTTTCTTTATGTTGGTACATAATATCTTATATTACTTTACTACCTTCAAAAAGCCCTTCCAGGCTTTGAAGAAATGCTTCAAACTATTCTCCAGATATGTCGAGAGTAGTTTTTAACTACTTGAGGGCAGAAATCACGTCTGTTAGCTCCACTGTATCAACTCCTAGCTCCCATGTCAACTCCCAAGTGTTTAGTAAAATGCCCATCAGCAGCAGTATTTTTTGAGAACTTACCAAGCACAAAACACTATACTACGCACTTGGAAGAGTACAATAGAGTTGGTAGACACAAGGACTTCAGTCAAGACACATTAAGTATCAATTTGTTGCCTGAAAACAAAGATGAAGAGATTTTCCAGTTCAAACAGAGATATTCCTTAACACCTGGAAAATTAGCCTCCCATTCATATTCTACCTGTTGGCTAGTTTTTTTTTAACTTGCTCGTTTACATTCTAATGACATAAGAGACGAAAATGCCATATCCCTGCTGACGTAATCAATACACACCTGTTTTCTGCTGGGAAACTGGCAGCAGTGGCTGGGGGAGCCATTTTAACCTGCAAGATGATGACACACAAGCATGTTGGAAACATTTGAAACTAACAAACTTTCTCGTACTGTTTGCAAGTTGGACTCAGACAGCAGGAAGGCTGGCACGTGTGTCAGTTTTCATAATGACAGATGATGTTGCCATAGATAAAAATGATAATCGTGTGAAAGAAAAGCCAGGGAAGGCCAGCTGTGAGCAATGGTATTAAAGTCGATACATACATCTTTTGATAATTGCCACACATATTCAAGAAAATATGCATATGCCTATATTTTCTTGGTACCCAAGGGCAAAAGGCAGAGAGGTGAGGTTTCTAGGATGAATAGAGCATCTCAATATTCTGGCCACTTCTCCCAAAGCATCTTTCAATAAATGATATTATTCCACATTTATCACAGTCGTTGAAACATCTACATTTTCCATTCTAATGTATCCTTAATCAGAGGTCTGACAAATAAACCATCTTACTTCTATGAGACCTTTAATTAGTGATCCATTGTGATCAAGCATGACTGTAGTTCTCCAGGGTAGAAACTATGATCTCATGACAATGGACAATTAAGGTAGCTTCCATATTAACTATTTACAAGTACTTTTACGGTATAATAAGGGAGTCTACAGATTCCCCATTTTCAGGCAGTCTTTTTATTGTAGGAGGTGAATAAGTCTAAATGAGTGGGAAACAGCACGGCTTAATGGAAAGAGCATGAACCTGGGAGCCAGGTAACGTGAGTTCTAATCCCATTTTTGACACTGGCCTGCTATGTGACCTTAGGAAAGTCAATATTTCCAAACAGTTTTTTCATCTGTAAAAATGGGGATAAGATATCAAATCTGCTCCCACCCCTTATATTGGGAGCTCCCTATGAGGAGATTTAAAATCTATCTCTACATTTTGTATAGTGTTTGACACACAGAATTCCCAAATATTAAACATTACTAAATGACATTAGTCTAGTTGTATAAAGTGAATTAGACTCCCAGAGTTAAAATGAGTTTTTCTGTGCCTGTCAACTCCATTTTACAAGAGGCTAAAGACTAAGGTCATTGACCTTAAGTATATTACCTAAAGTAATAATTTTCAGAAAAGCCATCAAAAACCATATCATCCCCATCTACTAAGCATCTCTCTAAGTGCTGGCAAGGTGCCAAGACTTCAATCATATTTATTGAGTACTTACTATGTGCAGAGTGTTGTACTAAGTGCTTGGGAAAGTACAGTATAATAATAGAATAGACATATTCCCTGACTATACTTAGTGCTATAGTTGGAACCCAAAACCTCTGAAATTCTTAGGGCTCTGGGTAAATTGAGAAGATGAGTGCTCTGCATTCTGACAACAACTAGAGTGTAAGATTGTTGTGAGCAGGGAAAGTGTCTGTTTGTGTATTGTACTCTTCCAAATGCTTAGTACAGTGTTCTGCACATAGTATGCCCTCAATATGCATGACTGAATAAACGATTGAACTAGTTCTGATCCTCTTTACATAATTTCAGAAAGCACCCTCATAAAATTACAGGGAGTTAAACAGCCCCTACTCTCTTGTGCACTGCGTTCAGCTTCCATCCATAGGCAAAGTGGAAAGAGTACAAATGTGAAATCACCTCAGCTCTGTCACTGGTCACTTACTCTGTGCCTCAGTATTCTCACCCGTAAAAGGGGCATAAATATCTGCCTCTACGTACCTCATTGCAACCCTGTTTGGACAAAAAGAGCTATACAAAAGGGGCTATGAAAATGACATTTCATCAAGATGATTCATCAGCCACTGTCACCACAGAGCAGTTCTTTCCATTGCAACTCTTTGCTCAGAAAATATTTTCATACCATTTTTCTTTTTACATCAGCTCTTTGATTTTCATTTTTTTTTTACTTTGAACTGAGAAGTACAAACTGTGTTTTGAATAGTTTCCATTTATTCAGATCTATTATACTTTCATAGTTATTTTCAAGGAGGCTTTTTGGAGGACACATCTAATGTTTTTGGGAAATATAAAGCATCATGGACGTGAGCAGGCGTGCGCACGCACACATACATACACACACACACACACACAGACACTTCATTTTGAGAAAATATTTCCATGGGTAGAATTTGATGCACTAGTTAGGTATAGTTTCAAAGTAAAGGCTAGTACAGAGTAACCATACCCTCTTCCCACTGTGCAATTTCAAAGCTCACCCTTGCTGTCCTGTCATGCTACATATATTCTTTAATGACTTTTCAAATCCCCCTCTTGCAATCACAGGTCTACCTTCAAATCCCAAACTATTCTGCTTAGATTGAACTTGAACTCAAACTCTGATCACTTCAGTTGTCAGAAACTTCCCATTGAAAGTTGTTGACAAAGACATATATATCCTTTATAACTTTGTATGGCACCTAGCACATCACCAATAGTCATCTAGCACATCAGCACCAATCATAAGTTAGAGAAAATTTTGATTGGAGTTACTATTTCATTACCTAAATGTAAATTTTAATTGGAAGAAGAAAGAAGTTGGTGTCAATAGCATTCTGAAAATTATTCAAGTCTTTCTTTTCATGCTGCTCCAAAAATTATTTACCGTAATTAATTGTTTCAGAAAATAAATTGAATAATGCTTCATATGGCATATAGGCAAGCTCTAGAATTTACTTCTTTAAGAGGTCAGATTAAATATTGTGAAGATCTTTCAAAGTGCTGATGAATTTTATGATCTCTAACCATATTTATAGTTAAAAAAAAGTAATCAGATCTTTTGCTTCAGCACTCAAAGAATTATTGAAGCAAAATTAAATAATTACTTGTTTTTTGCTGGTGCTTAGGTAGAATTATTTTTGAGATTAAAAAAAAAAATCACTTAGTTATTTTTAATTACTGATAGAAATAAAAAACAATTATACTTGTTCAGTTTAGTAAAATGTATTTGTTTTGGGGAAATTGCTTAACTAAAGTAAATAAATATTTATAAGAAAAGAGAAATTGCTCAGTACCCTTCCCAGTTTTCACTGTGAATTGCTTATAAATAAACCCTACGGCATTACTTAGTAATATTATTTTATTTTATTTATTGCTTTAATTTAGTTTTAATTTATTTATTTAGCTGAAATGATTGTTCTGTGTTTTAAGAACTTTCTCTTTCTTTCTTCTTATGATAAGCTAGCAGCCCCAAAACCAACATCTTTCTCTGGAATTATACATCATAATCCAAGGATCCTTTGCTGGAACAGTATGTTAAGAAGCCAGCATCCTTTGCTGCCATGGAACCTCAAGATCACAGCATGCTTAGCTGGAACCATATATCAAAGTTCCAGCAGCTGTTTGCTTACTCCATCTTTATAATTTAACACTCATCTATCCTGCCTTGCCATGGACAATTATACAATCACTTTTATCAAGATCCCAGCATTTATTCTCATAGCTACAGTTTAGCCACTGACAGCACTCAGAAATGCTGAAAATGGATACCACATGACATCACATGATAAGATAAACACATAAAATAATGCAGAAACATCATACTTGGCTTTAATTGCAGATGCAGAGCTAGACATACTATATTACTTAATTACTCATTTGTATATCCTCTTTTCTTTCTCTTACCTGTAATTTCTTTTGTGTCTGCCTCCCCAGCTAGATCATAAGTTTTTTGAGGGCAGGGATCAGGGCTACTAATTTTCTGGAATTTCTCCAAGTGTTCAGTACAGTGCTCTGTACAGAGCAGGTGTTCAATAGATAATATTGAGGGAGTCCCCAAGTCTTCCAAGTTCCATAGAGAAGCACCTCGACATAGAAAGATGACAAGGAGTCAGAGGAACTGGGTACTAACAGCAGCTCTGCAACATGTCTTCTGTGTCATCTTGAGCAAGTTCCTTAACTTCTCTGTACTTCACTAACCTCATCTGTAAAACTGGGATTAAATCCTACTCCCATCTATTTTGACTGTGAGCCCCATGTGGGATAGGGACAATATACAGCCTAACTTGTATCTACCGCAGCACTTAATACAGTTCTCAGCACATTATAAGCACTTTAAGAAGAGTTATCATTATTATTGTCCTTCCACTGGGTCAATAGTAGACATCAGCTTACCACAGGATTCCTTGATTTCTTTAGTTCACTTTCTGGTCCTGCTAGTTGGGAATAAGAAAGTATTTCCCACCTTAAATGTTAATTCGTGATCACTGCCTTTGTTGTTTAGAAGGTGAGTAGAGAAATCATAAATAGCAGCAGGAAAAAGGAAGAGACACAGGGATGGTAGAAATCCTGTAAAAGTGGACATGCTATTGGTGGTTTCTAAAATCATAGAGATTTAATTTTTCCCTGATTGGAAGTTGGGGAGAATGAGCCTCATCTAAAATATGTGACAAAATGAGTATTTAGCAAAGTAGCAAAACAAAGGCATGGGAGATTTGAAATGTTTTTCAAATTAGGCTTCATCACCCCATTATATTCAATTTCTTTTCTCTCATATGGGATCCAGGCTTTAAGGGTTTCATGACAAACCATCATATCAAAGCCAGTATAATCAAAATCGCTAAAGAAAAACTACTATGTGCCAAGCACTGAGGTAGACACAGATAAAATTCTACATTGGACACAGTTTTAGGGTCACAGTCTAAGTAGGAAGGAGAACAGATATTCAATCTCCATTCTACCGATGTGGAAACTGAGGCACAGAGAAGTGTCATTTGAAGAAGGTCACATAGCAGGCAAATGGTGAAGCCAGGATTATAACCCAGTTACCCTGGATCCCAGCCCTGAACTCTTTCTACTAGGCCTGCTGCTTCTCCGTTCCACTGTGCAAGCTTCCTTGAAAAAATAATAGTGAGAACAAAGGTAAAGATGTACTTCATGCTATGTTTGGAAAAATAGCTTGCCTTTACATGAGGCTGATTTCAATTTCTGGAATTTTGAAGAATTACCTCTTTTATATTTGGCTTTAGTCAGTCAGTTTGTGTTCATTGAGCACTTACTATGTGCAGAATATTGCACTAAACACTTGGGAGAGTACAATACAACAATATTATAGACATATTCCCTGCCCAAAATGAACTTACAGTCTAGAGGTGGCTTTAGTAGTTTCAGTGGAGATGATGTATCCCGGGATAATCACCACACAATGAGATGGAACACTGGAATTGGATAAGATCCGGAAACATATCCCTAATGTAAAACTTGGTTAGAATAAATAAAATCTGAAACCAATTTGCTTGGTGATGTGTTGGAAAGTTATTTTCCCAGTGGTGGAGCTAGGAAACATTCCAAAATATAGATAGGTTGTTCCTTCTAATCATCAAAATACCATTCATTGAGCACCTATTGTGTGCAGAAGACTCTTTTGGAAAACTACTAGGTGCATGAGCCATACTAAGCAACTACTGGGAGCAGAGCACTATAGTAGTTGAAGTAGTTGTAGTAGTAGTAAACACTTTCTATATACAGAGCACTGTACTAAGCTCTGGGAAAGAATACACATGTGGGCAAGTCAACCTCTATATGCCTCAGTTTCCTCATTTGTGCAATGAGGCTTCAATGCCTGTCTCCATCCTACTTGGAATGTGACCTCATATAGGTCAGATACTGTGTCCAATGTGATTTCTTTGCACATAATCAAAGCTTTCCAAATACCACACTTTATTACCACTACTGTTACTTTTGTTGCTATTATTACAGAAGTAAAGGAGGCAGTCTCTGACTTCAAAGTCCTACTATTTGTTGGGGCAGACAAGAGGACTCAGATTTTCAAGTATCATTTAAAGAGAAAGAGTACAGAAACAAATAAAATACAAGCAAGCAATAAAATACATTAATTAGTGCATACACAGACACAGGCCTCCTCTAGGAAAGTTGGGGGGGTATTATTTTGGGAGGGTATTTAGAAGGAGGTGGCTTTTAAGGAGTTCTTCAATGGAGGGGAAGATACTGTATTAACACCATCAAGGGTAACAACCTCAACTTTCTCTATGTCACTTTGTATTAATTCCTTAGCAGGCTAATTTATATGTGACAGATCAAACAATTTATCAGTTGCTACCTAAAACTAAACTCCATTTAATGTAACAAGTAAAGTTTTTGATTTATTAAAAAAAAAAAAAAAAACCTTTCCAAACCCAAAAACTCTCAATCAGTAATAACAGAGAAAGGTTTAGCTCCGGGATATCTGGCCAATCAATTGCTGCTTAATTAGGTTTATAATTGCTAGTGACTGTCTCATTATAAATAGCAGCTGGTATTGATGTGTCACTTGAACTTATCTCCATAGGACCAGTATGCAGTAGTAAACAATCAGCAATAGCCTCATTTTACAAGCTCACCATTGATGCTATTGTCTTTGCTTAGGCATAGAAAGTAACTTAAAAGGTATAAGGAAAGTGAGACAACCTCATGAGCAATGGACTATTAACTAGATAAACTCTGGCCCTCAAAAGGGCCAGAATTATTTTAGCTCCTCATAAATTCTCTAAGATGACAATTTCTGTAGAGTTGGAAAAAGAGAGTTGTTTCTTTATATCAAAGAGCCATGCTGTACACTCAAAACTGTTTATTTTTTAAATGCCATTAAAGGAAAAAAAGCTCATTTGTAACTTTCTTTTTTTAATACTGCCATTCTTAAAATAAGGAAACCAGTTCTAATGAGAATTTTCATTTTAAATAAAACAGTTTTGAGCCTGTGTAAATTAAAATTCTAAGAGTCCTGTTGATATATTCAAATAATATACAAATCATTACAGGAAAAAAGCAATCACATTAAACACATAAATCATAACATGATGGTCTTAATGGCTCTTTTCCAGAGTGATTACATTTCAGCATGTAACAGTTTGCTCTGGGACACTTTACTTTCTTTTATAACCTCACCAGCCTCAAATGTTTGATGGCTGAATTCAGCCAAACATCCCAAGTCAATCAATAGGATTTATACAGTGTTTACACTATCTTTGCCCTCAAGAAGCTTAAATTTTAGCAGAGGAGGCAGAAAGTAAAATATACGTAGGGGGAAGCAACAGAGATTAAGAAAATTTGTATGAGTGTTTATGAAGTGAGTACTTAAGTGGTTAGGTGATACAGAAATGCTAAAGCAGCAGGAATGGGGAAAATAGGTAACAGAGAGCCTGGGATACATTTACCTATACATTCTTCCAACACAACTTGTGTCAAAAAAAATTTGACTTGACAAAAGCTTACTACCACCTGACAGTTTTAATGCTGTGCATCTTGCATAAGAACAATTATACCTCAAACAAATCTTCAGCAGGGTTTAGATGGAGAAAATATCTTCCCTATAACAAATACCTAATAACCCCAACTTTTTAACTTCTATTGCATCACTGGGGCTGTTAAACAGCTGCAAACATTAAAGTTCATGCCTCCTTCCTTCTCCCTTCAATTTTCTTCTCATACTTACCTCCCTTACTAAGGCAGATGTGATATGATGTCTCCTGGAATGTCTGTATTTTCTGATAGGATCTGAATTCTTTCAGCAAAATGACTTCATGTGGTGGAACATTGTTGAGTGGCTGGATCTGATAGGGAACTGGGCCTACCTTGTTGTGTCTTAGAAAGAGATAGGTGACCTTGTTCAGAAAGGATGAAATAGTAAGAAACATGTTAGCAATGAACTCTCCCCTCCTTCTCTGAGTTCCTTAACATTTACCTGACTCATCTCTCTCTCTCTCTTTCTAACAGAGGCATAGCTAGCTATATTGTCAACTATTCAGGATAAATGTCTGCAAATCGCTGATAAGAGGAAAATCAGTTGCGATATCTACCCAAGTTATGTAAAATCCCCCCCTTTAAAGTATTTTATTAAGCTGACTATTATGATAAAGTGTGTTTCTTTTTCAAGATCTGCATATCCTGATCAGCAAGAAACAGTCAGCAATTTATAACTCATGGGAAATGCAAAAAGAAGTAGAAGAAACTGTAGAAGCAAAGTAGAAGAGAGTATAATAAAAATTATGTAACCAGAGGGTGCAGTGCACTGTATTAAGCTGTTGGAAAGTACCAAAAAGTGACCCATTCTCAACCTCCAGTGAGTTTACATTCTAGTAGGGTCATAGAGTGGCTTGGTAGAAAGATCCTGGGATTCAAATTGGAATTAACACTGTGAACCCCACGTGGAACAATATGATGACGCTTCAACAGTTTCTGGCACATAGTAAGCACTTTACAAATACCATTATTATTAATAGGGTCAGTGGAAAAATTAACAAAATGACAAAATATCAGGTGCAACATAACAGGTTTTTTTTTGTTTTTATGGATTTGTTGAATGCTTTATGTGAGATAAGCTGTTCCCTGACCCATATAGGGTTCACATTCTAGGAGGGATGACAGGTATTTACACATGAGGTAAGTGAGACACAGAGAAGTTAAGCAACCTGCCTAAAGTCACAAGGCAGACAACTGGTTGAGGGGGGATTAGAACCCAGGTCTTCTGACTTCCAGGCCATGGCTGTGTCGACAGGTCATGCTGATTTTCAATGCTTTGAAGCTAAACACAAGTAAGACAAAAGGCTATGTCGTTTCTAAGCTTTGGTTCACATAATTGCCAGGTTTGAATCTACATGGCACCATTTGTTGTATTGTTTATTGCTTATTGCTGCCTCAACAGGAATTTCATTGGTGGAAACTTTCTCAGTCATGGATTCCCAAAGACATCTGAGACATTCAGTGATTTCTGATAATATCCTTGGCTAATTGTACAGTTTTTTCAAATGAGACAAGACGCTCTCCGCCTGGTTCTATTAGTGACCACTGTCTTTGTGGAGACACCCATTTTATCCGCCTATTTCAATACATTAAATGACTTTGGCCATAAAATGTCCAGTTCCATTTTTAAACCAAGTCACAGTTTTTAAGCTGGTGACCTCCTGTGGTATTGAATTACTCAGGTTGACTTTACGCTGTGTGAAGATTAAGTACTTCCTTTTGTTCATTTTAAATTAACCTTCCATTAGTTTTGAGTGATCTCTTCTTCTCATATTATGGGACAGCATATAAAGAAGGAGCTTATCAATTTTTACTGTACCCATCGCAATCTTAAATAACTCAATTAAGCCCACTTTCTCTCTCTTCACATTTCCAGCTAAATAATCCTAGCTTTTGCAGTTTCTTATTATACGGTGGGTAAGTCTCATTTCACTGTTAACTTTCTTCTCTGTCCTTTCTTATCTTCTGTAGGATAAGGCAACCTTATTTAAAGACCATTCTGAACCTTGAAGAATCCACTGTGTAATTATATATACCCGGTCCTGCCATAACATGTGTTTTACAACACGTTGTGGCAAGAATGTGCTTAGCAAATTGTGGAATGTTCATCGGGTAATACGATTTTGTTTGGATTCTACTATTATTCAATTTCCCCTATCCCTAATCTACTTTAATAACTGTTTTTCCTGGAGACTGTCTGTCTTTGTGGGCAGAGATTGCCTCTACTAACTCCAGTGTATTATACTTTCCCAAGTGTGTAGTACAGTGCTCTGCAAACAGTAAGCACTAAATAAATAGCATTGACTGATGGACTGACTGGATTGAGTTGATGCAGTGTTGAAAGAAATGGCCTGGCTGAACAATGAAATGTCAGATTTCCTATCACAGGGCTTTTCATGCACACAAGTTCCACATTAAAGAACTAGGTATATGACAGTACTTATGCAATAAAAATTTTATTAATGTCTACAAAGTTAGTAATCTCACAATCAAATGTTATTCTCCCTCTCAAACCAAAGCATGAGAACACTGCTATTTATCCCAAGGGAACTGGAATTGAACTCCTTCAAAATACATCCATGTTTGTCTATTATTTAGCTTATCCTCCCCTCCCCTTACTCCCTCCCTCTGCTCGTCCCCCTTCCCCTCCCCACAGAACTTGTGCATATTTGTATATGTTATTTATTACTCTATTTTGTTAACGATGAGTATATGTCTATTATTCTATTTATCTTGATGGTACTGATGCCAGACTACTTGTTCTGTTGTCTGTCTGCCCTGTTTAGACTGGACCTCATTGTTGGGCAGGGACTGTCTCTATCTGTTGCCAAATTGTACATTCCAAGGTTTAGTACAGTGCTCTGCACATAGTAAGCACTCAACAAATGCAATTGAATGAACTACTCTGTTCAGTACACTAATTCTATTATTTGGCTTTATTTCTTGAAAGAAGCAAGGGTAATCAGAGACCCACCAGAACGTTTATCTCAGAGGTGCAATTGCTCTCTAACCTCCCCTTTAAATAGTTTATGAAGCAACAGACCTTCAGACAATTGATGGTTCTTACTGAGTCCTTAGTGTATGCAGAATATGGCACCTAGCTCTTCGGAGAGTACAGTACAATAGAATTGGTGGACACAAGCACTGCCCTCAATGATCTTACAATCTAGAGGAGAAGACAGACATGAAAATACATTTCTGATAGGGGAAGACGTGGAGTATAAGTTCTGTGGGGCTGGGAATGCAATATCAAAGTGCCTAAGTGGTACAGTCCCAGTGCATTGGCAATGCAGAAGGGAGTGTGGATAGTTACAGAAATGAGGGGTTAGTCAGAGGTGCCATTTGGAGCTGATTTTAGTAGGGTGTTGAAGATGGGGAGAGTGGTAGTCTGTTGGAATTGAAAGGGGAGGGAGTTGCAGACAGAGGGGAGGACATGAGCAAGAGAGACAAGATTGAGGCAAGGGAAAGTGGCTCCAGGCTGTAGAAGCCTGGAGCTCAGTACAGGAGGCACCTCCCCAGGATGGACCCTGGGCTCCTTCAGGGTCCAGGGATCCTTGGGACTACCCCATAGTCCTTACTACCAACCACTGCCACTCTGGGACCAAGTACCAGTGCAGCATGATGCGAAGGAGCTGCAGCCAGGGAAGGCTGTCACTGTTAGGATGGTCAGCAGTGCCATAAAGCTGATGAATCTCCTTTTCAGACTTTGTTGTCACTGTTCTTTTTCTTTAATATGTTGACACTGCTGAACAAAGATGCAACTGATGTGGATTCTATGCTATGAGGAGCCTGAAACTCAGTTCAAGCTAACCATGTTATATTTCTCTTCTTATATTTTATCCTTGTCTTGGTCCTTGATATTTTCATTTCATCTTTCTTTATGCATCTACTGCCAATGCTTGCTGATACTCTTCAATTTATCAGTGGCATTTACTGAGTGCTTATTGTGTGCAGGAAGCCAGGTAAGGGCAGGGATTGTATCTGTTGTTGAATTGTACTTTCCAAGCGCTTAGTACAGTGCTCTGCACATGGTAAGTGCTAATAAATATGACTGAATTTGATTGTCACTTAGATAGTCTGCACTTCTGGCACAGCATAGCTTAGGGTATAGAGCACCAGCCTGGGAATCAGAAGGTCATGGGTTCTAATCCCAGCTCCACCATTTGTCTGGGGACTGACATGGGGATTAAGACTGTGAGCCCCATGGAGGACAGGGATTGTGTTCAACCCAATTTGCTTGTATTCACCCCAGCAGTTAGTATAGTGCCCTGCCTGTAGTAAACACAACAAATACCATTATTATTATTATTATTATTATTATTATTAACAATAGTAATACACTGCGTGGTACTTCACTGAATGCTGCTACTAGACTAATCCTTTCCTGTGTCACCCATTCCGTCCCACACCTTAGTTCCTCTAGGAAGCAAAAGACAATGTCTGAATCATCATTTTTGTCCTCTTCACATGCTTAGTTCAACACTCTGACCAAAGATGAACAAATGCAATAAACAAAAATGATAACTGTCCATCAAAGATAAATATCCCTATTTCACCACTGCAAGATTTGAAGCCAATGTCAAAATTTCTATGCCCTTTTGCAATGTCCCTGCTTCACATTCCTCCTCTAAGTCTCAGTGCTTTCATCAGTAAGCTTTTTAGCTTGGCCATTTGAAAATGTATTTTTTCATTCCTTTTTTTCAGGGCTTTGTCGCAATGCCTTTGCTGCCCTTTATTTCCAATTCGCACTTCTCTGATAATGTTTGCATTGGAAATGTTGCTGTGGAATTTCTATTTATTAAAGGATTCTTTTTTAAGCCTGGATAAACCCAGACATTTTTCTCCTTCCCTTTCTGATTTTTCCATTTTATTTTTTTCTTCTAGTTATTGAAGCCATGTGCACGCCTAATCCAGTACCTTTACAGAGCTTATAGACTGATTTTACAATATGAATGTTCTTTTCTTTATTTCATCCTGCTGTTAACTGTTTTCCCATAGCCCAAATATAGCACAGCAGTAATTGAGGAGGAGGGGAGAGGACTTTGCTTAAAAGAAAAAAATTGAACTGTATCAATGAAATATTTTAAAGCTATCTTCCCCAAGTACAGAACATTCTTTAAAAATATTGATGATTTTCTTCATTTATAAAACATTTCCTTTTCAAAATGTCTTTTACATCACATACTTTGTCCTCACAACATCACTGTGAGAAACACTAGGTTTCATCAATCTCTTTACCTTATAACAGGCCCAGAGAGGTTAACTGACTTGCATAATTTCAGACAGCAGGCCAGTGTGAAACCAGGTTTAGAACCCAAGTCTGTGTCTTATAGGTGTATGTTCTGTCCACTAGTCCACACTGCTTACCATCTGGTATTCATCAATTATTCATTGTTTCCTAGGCTAAAATTCAGTACCATTCAAACCCACATTTAATTTCTATCTCTATTTTTCTGTTGTTCAAGGTAAAATTATACTCCAAAGAGTGAAGGAAAAAAAGGCTAATATATGGAGACTATTTGGTACACTAGGCAAAATACCTGAATAAAGAATGGAAGATGAGTGTGAAATAAAAAGCTCTCACACAATATTCCCATTAGGAAAGTAACATGGTATGATTTTTTTTCATGATAAACAAAGAGAAAAAACTGAAACTGCTTAAATAGCGGAAAAAGGGTCCTGTTTTTCTTAGTTATGTAAAACAAAGAGAAAAATAACTTGTTTCAAGAAGCCCTGGGCTCCTGGGGTCTTATAATATTAAGATCTTTGTGTTTCATTGGTCAACAATAAGACCCGGCTGGAGGCATAATTTGGGGACAACACAACACTCGACAACCACAAAATTGAACAAATTTAAATGTTAAGGGTTGTGATTTTCTGTTGCTCTACAAGTCATATTTTGTAGAGTCCCTCTTTAAAGCATTTTCAACAGATAACACAAAAAATATTTGGGGGACTGAACATTGTCACCTTTTTTTCCAGGGAACCGTCAAAAATGAGAAATGTCAAGTTCTCCCTATCACTCTCCTTAAACACACACACAAGCATCCATGGGCCAGCACACAACAATCTCAACCTTAGAAGAAAAAGAAATACTTTTTTAATGCTGGTTTTGGCCTGAACTTTGACCTCTTCCCAAAACACTTGCAATCTTCTTTCAGTCTGGTGGCTGAGAATATTAATGAAAGAGGAAATATTCTAACACCAGAGAAAGCTTTTCTTTAATAATTACTGCCCTCCAGATGACAATGTTCAGCAGCAGACAGGGAAGAGTTTGGGTTTTTGGAAAGGAAGCCTGAGGCCTCAGTGATAGGATGGGCATGTGACAAGCCCCATCAGTTGATGTCACCATGACAACAGCAGCTATTGCTGTCACTGCTGAAGAGGAAGAAACTGTACATATGTACCCTTCTGAAAATACTCTACAATACTCTTTAAATACTCTACAACTGAAGCACTAACTTCGGTATCCACTTTGCCTCCTGTCAGTAAATTATTCAACTTCTGTCTCCCTTACCTGATTGTAAGTTCCTTGAGGAAACACATCATTTCCATTCATTCTGCTGCCCTCTCCGAAGTGCTTAGTCTAGTGTTTTCTCTCTCACCAAAGTAACAGTGAAGAATTGCTGAGGGGGTCTATGATTTCAAAAGTGTTCCTAAATGACTACTTCTTGGTTGGTGTTTCCTTTGTATCCTTGACCTATCTGCCTCCTTGATGTTGGATATTGCAGATTCTAAAATGGGCTTCGAACATTCTGACCAGAGTGGAAACCATGTGGCCTAGTGGATAAAGCATGGGCCTGGGAGTCAGAGGACCTAAATTCTGACCTCAGCTCTGCCACCTGTCTGCTGTGTGACCTTAGGCAAGTCATTTATCTTCTTTCTGCCTCAGCTCATCTGCAAAATTGGAATTAAGGCTGTGAGCCCCACATGGGACATGGACTGTGTCCAACCTGATTAGCTTTTATCTTCCCCAGTGCTTAGTACAGTGCCTGGAATATAGTAAGTGTTTAACACATACCATAAAATTAAATTATGAAATGGCATCTGAAAGTTGTTAGTAAGAATTTGTTTAATTCAATTATGGGAATATATGGGTGATTATAAAGGTTTTACAAAAGTACTCTATTTAGATCTCTATATGTAGAAATGTATAAGAATACACATTTAACTTTGTTCATTTAACCTGAACCATTATTACTCATCTTCTATTAGTTCAGCATTTTAAGTGGCATGAATGCAAAAAAGAAGGAGGAAAATTCCACTTTCTGGCACCCTCTGTCTTTCCAAAGTAAAATATAAGAAGCACACTGAAATGATTGGGTTTTGTATGTTGGATAAACCAATTTAAATCACCTTAATGGTATCTTTCTATGTGCACATAAGGCTGAAAATTCAGTCCCACATCATCTTATCTTGATTGATGAATTTGGTGCTGTCTCAGGTTTGAAAATTAATAGGCACAAATTGAAAACAGTATCACTCAACTCTACATCTACACAGTGTGGTTCTTATGAGAATCCATAAATGGAAACCAGAGGTGGTTAAATATTCTGGGATATAAGCAAATTTTAAAATGAGAAGGAAGACTTGAAATAAAATACAGTGCTTTAAATAATAAAAATAGTGAATTTGTTAAGTGCTTACTAAGTGTCAAGCATCGTACTAAGTGCTGGGGTAGATACAAAGATAATGTTTGAATCTAGTCCCCTCCCATCCAGGGCTCAAAAAAGCCATTTCTGATTAGCTCTATTAATTTAATAATAATAATAATTGCCATATTTGTTAAGCACTTACTCTGTGCCAGGCACTGTACTAAGCGCTGGAGTGGATACAAGCAAATCAGGCTGGATACTCTCCCCCTCCCACATGGGGCTTACAGTCTCAATCTCCATTTGACAGATTAGGAAACTGAGGAACAGAGAAGTGAAGTGACTTGCCCAAGGTCACACAGCAGGCAATTGGCAGAGCCAGAATTAGAAGCAAGATCCTCTGGTCCCAGGTCCAGAATCTTCCAACTAGGCTATGCTGCTTCAAGGGGCTGGGAGTCCATATTTGCTAATTCTGGATACATGTGATTCACCAAAATGCCCAGTGAATGTGTGGTCTTGAGTTGAAGGGCAGAGGTTAATAAGTGAGAAGGAGGAGGAGAGAAAGGAGGTGGGGGGCAGCAGCTGACATTCTGACATTCTGGTCAGAACGTTCATTAAAGTATTGATTATTCAGTAATAATAATGATAATACATAATAATAGTAAAGCTTTCTCTGATCCAAACACTGGGGTAGATATTATGTTCCAAACACAGCATTTAAATTAGACATAGACCTGCAGACCTCAGACCTGTATAGAGCTCACAAACTAAGGGTAGGGAGAACAAGTATTTATTCCCCAAGGAGGACCTGAACTCTAATCCCGGCTCTGCCGCTTGTCTACTGTACAACACTAGGCCAGTCAGTTAATTTCTCTTGGCCTCAATTACTTCACCTGTAAAATGTGGATTAAAGCAGTGAGCCTTAATGGGACAGGGACTGTATCCAACCTAATTACCTTGTAATCTACCCCAGTGTTTAGTATAGTGCCTGTCACCTAGTGAGGGCTTAAATACCACAATTTTATCGATAAGGAAACTGAGGACCAGAGAAGTGAAATGACTTTTACAAAGTCACACAGCAGACAAATGGTGGAATAGAAAACAGATCTCCTGATTCCCAGCCCTGTCACTTTCCAGATCAAGATGGATTCATTGTTAAACTTTGTCTATCTCAGGATCTTCATCAGAGCAGACGGTACTGGAAGTCGCTAATTAACTCACAGGATATTAGTAAAAAATCAGGGATGGATATTTCCAAAGTGCTTTGGAATCCTCATCAAAAGTGCACCACAGGAGAATGAAATATTCTCCTATTAAAGATAATTATCAAACTTTCATTAAAACAGACAGGTTTTCGGAAATTAAATAATCTTACTCCTTGAATGCTTCATTATGACCAAATCCTATTATGAAAATTGGTGGTAAATCAGTCTTATGGGTTGCTTGGCTCCAGGCTGGCATTACTAAGACAGATGACATTTGTTGAAGAGAAAGTCTGTGACTCTCCATTGAGCCGCAAAACTTAATTTGATTTTACTACAAAACACATTTAGGAAGCATACACATACAGTTAAGTAATTCTAATTCACAGAAGGTCTGAGTTTTTCATTCAGCTGTGTCCGGGGGACAGACACACCCCATTTTGACACATTTGGAGGCTTGAGAAGTTAGGGAAAATCACATCTGGGCTTTGTCCATGGGAAGGAAAATCAAACTGCTGAATCAAATCAGGGTGGATTCACCCTATTTACTGAACTTGACTGGAGTGTGTCCACACAGCTGGTCATATCTGGGACTCATTTTCCAAAGTGCCAGAGAAAGACCTGGAAGTGATGCCATCGGTTGCATGGGGAGTATGGGGCAGGGAGAGGATACAAACACTTTGAAGATTTGAACCTTTCACACACTGCCTATTCATCATTTTTATTCATTCACCATGAGACTACCTTCAAAAGCGTCTTTCTGTCAACACCTGTAAAATGATGCAGCTCCAGACATAGAGGTACCTGTTAATCGGGAAGTAATTTTGGGAGAGTTCTCAAAATTGAAAAACTTCTATTGGTTTTCCTTAGATTTGTCATTTAGATTGAGAGTTCAACAAAAAACACTTGATCATATACTTCAGTGGCATCCAGAAAGGACAAGACAATCAGCTCTGCATGGGGGGCTGGCAATACATAGCTCATCATTAATGCGTATTGAACATCTACGCACAGAGCACTCAGTGGCTTCTAGTCCACACTGCATTATGCAGTAAGCTTCAAGGTATAATTTATTTTTTATTATAATAATAATAATAATAATGTTGGTATTTGTTAAGCGCTTACTATGTGCAGAGCACTGTTCTAAGCGCTGGGGTAGACACAGGGGAATCAGGTTGTCCCACATGGGGCTCAGAGTCTTAATCCCCATTTTACAGATGAGGGAACTGAGGCCCAGAGAAGTTAAGTGACTTGCCCACAGTCACACAGCTGACAAGTGGCAGAGCTGGGATTTGAACCCATGACCTCTGACTCCAAAGCCCATGCTCTTTCCACTGAGCCACGCTGCTTCTCTGCTTATCATTCTTCAATATGGATTGGTTCCACATAAATACTGGTTTATAATGATACCAGCAATTGAGAGAGTCCAGAATACAAGCACTGTTTTTTACATAGAACAACACTGCATTCAAGCAAAAGTAATTTCAGTTTCCCTCTGCCCTGTTTTAACTTGAGCAAGTGAAGCTGTATACTGGAAGCCTGTCAAAAGTTGCCTAGCAAAGGTCTACCAAATGAAGGGATGAGATCTCTTCAATGGTGAATAAGTAGTAGTAGGAGTACAGTTGTGATTGATTTACATATATTTATAATTATTTTATTTATATTAATTCCTGTCTCCTCCTCTAGATGTAAGCTCACTGTGGGCAGGAAACAAGTCTCCCAACTCAGTTGTATTGTACTCTCTTAAGAGCTTAGTACAGTGCTCTGCACATAGTAAGTGCTCAGTAACTATCACTGATTGGTAGTAAATTAAATATATAGCTTTCCTTCATAGTTGAAGAAGTCACTACAGAGGGAAAAGTTCACAATGAATTCAGGTGGGAGTAATGTTCGGCCTTAACAGCTTGATTAGGAATAATTTTAAGAGTGAATTTAGTGTTTCCAAAACCAAGAAGCATTATACATTCACTGGAGGGCAACTTAAGAACAAGCCTGGGGTATTTAAGTTGGGAGGAATTCAGGTGGGAGCAATCCCTAGTTGATACACTTGCTCTGGCCCCGAGATGATTGGTAGACATCAAATAGAAGAACAGGCCATCTTGTCTCTGAAATGTGCCTGCTCTGGAAGTTCTGCCATTTCATCACCCTGTTTATCATTATTTCAGGATAATTTAGAGAAAACTATCAAAGACAATTTCCCATTTAGATCTCGGGGGCTGAACACCACTAAACTGTGTGTGCTTTTTATGTTGGGCTAGAGTTGGTTTCTGAGTAGGAATAATGTCTATTATTTTGTGGCTTACACAAGGAACATCATTTAGGATTGATTCATTGCTAGGGCTAATGTTGGTGTTTGGCATCTAATCCATCTCAGGAACTGTTCATTGCTTTATATACTTCAAAGGAATAGAGATTACCTCTTAAAATGTTTCACTACAGCCTGAGGTATCAGATATCAAGGAAACAACCTACCCTCACTGCTCAACACATCTCATTCATTGTGTGTGTATGTGTATGTGAATAGCACTTTCACTTCCAAAAATATCGTCTACAAATAATAAAAGATCATAGTCCCACTGCTTGAGCCAAATGAAGCTTGAGACAGTTATCTGGTTTCCCTAAATAGTTCCCTAAATCCCCTCCCGGCCCCCTGACCCTTCAGAGCAAAGCAAGTTAATTTACAGTTCCTAGTTTTGATGATTAGGTTCCTACCGATCACTGCCCAACCATGGGTGGGGAAACAATACTTAAAATAATTACAGAAAGCACTGTGTACAGTAATTATTATTTGAACTTTTAACAACAACAGAGAATTAAATATAATGATGGCAAAATGAAAGTAAAAGGTGATTATTTGCCTTCAGGAGTCACTTTAGCCCTGGTGAATGGGTTTATCCGAGGCTTAGATTAATAATCACAATTGTGGTATATTTTAAGCACTTATCTGCCAGGCACTGTTCTAAGCACTGGGGTAGATACAAGATAATAGGATTGAACAAAATCTCTCTGCCACAGTGGGCTCATAGTCTTCATCCCCATTTTGCAGATAAGGGAACTGAGGCATAGAGAAGTGACCAGCCCAAGGCCACACAACCGTTAAGTGGCAGAATTAGCATTAGAACTCAGTTCTTTCCGACTCCCAGGCCTGTGCTCTATCCACCCAGCCCTGAGAGATTTAGCAGGAATATCCTCAGAAGAAATGGTAAGGAAAGAAGACGAGTGAAGATCCTCCCCTCATATTCTCTCATTCTCCTTTGTCCCTCTTTCCTCTTCTCCCGCTCATTCCCCTTCCCTGAATTTGGCTTCTTCCTCTTTTTCAGCCATTGCTCTATACTCTTTTTCTGGACCCACAAGTTTTACAGGACTGTGAGCTAGCTGTGGGCAGAGAATGTGGCTTCCAACTGTGTAATATTGTACTCTCCCAAGCATTTCATACAGTTCTCTGCACATAGTAAGTGCTCAATAAATATGACTGATTGATTAAGGGCAGGAGTGAACAAGACATACTTGAGAATAGTTTAGACTAGATGTCTATCTCACATTTTAATTTTCATCCCTATCAGTTGAAAAGAATAATCATTTTCAACCTACATCACAAACATCTCTGTGTCTGTATAGGTTCCAATTCCCTTTAGTCAATCAGTGGTAAATACTGAGTATTTACAGTTCGCAGAGCCCTCTACAAAGCTTTGAGGAAAGTACAATACAGTTAATAGACACCAAACTCTGCCTAAAGAGCTTACAGTTTTACAAGGTGAGACAGCCATTAAAGTGCATTATCATTCTATGTGGATTTTAATAATTATTTCAGTAGGTTAGTCAACTAAGCAAAAGTGTATTAAGTAACTACTCTCTACAGAGAACTATCCTAAGCACTTGGGAGCATAAATTAGAGTTGAGACAATCACTGGGCTCAAAAAATTTACAATTTCATGGGAAAAGCAGATCAAATTAAAACAGGTAAGAAAAGTAAAGGAATATTTAAAAGTACATACATTAGTGCTAGCACCAAGGTGATGCAGAAGTGATAAAGTGAAAGTAGGGGCGATAAAAGTATATTAGAATTAATTTGGGGATAAGTAATAAGAAATAAATAATGAATAAACCATAAACATCACTATATTTTAAATGGCATGAATGCTATGAAAATGATCCTTTTAACTTTTTCTGTGTTGTAAAGTAGTTAGAATTTTCACAAGATAAATCGGAGGTGTTTCAGTGAGTATATAAAGCCAATCGTAGGACTGTCGGATTATTGTCCCTTAGAATTAGCCTTCTGGACAAATATTTATTATTCTGGGTCCCCTTGTAATCGGGAAAGCAGTAAAATATCATTAAGGCATCACAGGGAATATTTATGCCTGTAAGCAAACCTGGCATTGTTCAAACAATGTTTTGGAAGATGAATGTCAAACCAACATTTTTGGGAATTAGAAGGAAATATATTCAGACTGAAATCTATTTCCCTCTCAAAGAAGTGTGGAGGCTATTTCACACTCCTGATATTATCATAAAGAAACAGAAGGGCCTTCCTAAACCTGCATCAGGACACAGAATTAAAAAAATATGCATATCCCATGGTGGGATATTGACCCCGAAAAGACCCAGGGGCATATGCTCAGTAACCTCACCTGGAAAATGGGAATTAAATACCTGTTCACCTTCCCTTTTAGACTGTGAGCCCCATATGGGAAAGGGACTGTGTCCAACTTGAGTAACTTGTTCTTACCGTATTGCTCAGTCCATGCTTGGAGCAAAGTAAGCTGTTAAAAAATACCATTATTATTATTACCAGTGAAATATGGCAATCCTCCCAAGACTCAACTAGCCTAGCTCAGCTAGGGTTTTCTCTAAAAGATGGTTGAGACAGGTATGAGTTGGTGATTTAAAAATTCAAATTATGAGAATGAATCAATTGAAAAGTACACTCGATCTGGAAATAAATGGTATTGATTGTGTCTATTGGGTGCAGAGCTCTTGGAAGAGTACAATAGCAGCAAGACACAGGATACTTGCCCACAAGGACCTTACAATCTAAAGGTAGAATAAAATAGACAAAAACCATGCACAAATGGTGGCAGCAGGAAGAAGAACAAGGAAATAGTCTGAATCAATAACTGACTATTCCTAAATAAATGCTGAGGTATAGTGCTCTGTGAATAGATGCAACATAATAAACAAAACCTCCCTTAATAACCTCAGTGTACAGTGAGTGCATTTTCCCCTCAACTCTCCTTAGTTTGGAAGGAACAACAAAAATTAAATAGCAAAAATGGGCACTACGGCCTATCTTATTTGCTAATACTCTGGATTTTTGTATTTTATATGTACCCAGAGGTACTTTGATAGCTCTATATTTCAATAGATCAAAAAAATAAAAACAAAGGTGTGTGGGTTTCTCAAGAAGTGGAAAAAAAAATTTCTGATGAATGCTCCAATCTTCTAATCATAATGTACTGCTTCTTTTTCGTGTCAATGAAAGGAACACCTCCTTCAAAGAAACATCGAAGAGTGTGCTAAAAAAAGCCTTCAATGATAGGGTTTCATAATGTAACTTTTAAAAATACATGAAATATTCCCTTACATAGGAACCAGCCCATTTCACCAAATGGTATATCATTTTAAATGATAAAAACCCCTTTCCTTGGTTCTTGCCGTTAGAGGTGTAATTTGAATACCTAGGGAATCAATATCTGCTTTAGCATGTGATTACAAGGAAATAATTGAAGCATTGGACCAGCAGTGATCTATCGTGGTGAGAGTGCTTTCAGGACCTACAGATCAGAGGTTGCAATTATGTGAAACTTTCAAAAGTCACACTTCTTAAAAGAACATTTCAGAGAAAGGAGCACCGTTTTAAAATGACACTGTTATATGTTCTCATTCCAAGAATCCTCAGGTCAACAGCCTACATATTTCAGTGGAAAAGCAATGACTTCAGGGGCATATATCCTAATTTTGAGCATCAGGGTTGGGAGCTGATCCAACAGTGAAGGCTGCCTTGACTACACATAACTAAACCACTTCTTCCAATTGCAATCCGTGATACTCACTGAGCACCTACTTTGTGAAGAGCACTGTACTAAATGCTTGGGAGAGCGCAATACATTTGGAGACAAAGTCCCGGTGAAGTTAACCCTCTCAAGTTATGGCAATCAACCAATACATCATACTTGAGTGCTTAATGTGTGCAGAGCACTGTACTAAGTGCTTGGGAGAGTGCAGTATAGTAGAATTGGTACACAGGTTGTCTGCCCACAAGGAACCTGCAGTCTAGAGGAGGAGACAGACATAAATATAAATTAAGGACATGCACATAAATTCTGCAGGGCTGAGGTTGGGATGAATAAAGGGTGCAAAAACAAACGCAAGGACTGTGCAAAAGGAAGCAGAAGAGGAGTAAACTAAGCTTAGTCCTGGAAAGCACCTTGTTTTTAATAATGCTTTGAAGGTGGGGAAAGTGATCATCTGTCAGACATGAAGGGAGAGGGAGGTCCAGGCCAGAGGCTGACTGTAGGCAACCGGTTGGCAGATAGAAGAGATGGAGATACAGTGGATTGGGGGGACATTAGAGGGGCAAAGTGTGTCAGCTGAGTGGAAGAAATCTGAGAGATCAGTCATGTTACACTATTCATATGGTCCTGGGGAAAACATGTGACCTTAGATCTAGATAATTCTGCTGAAGATCACTGGTTAATTTGAAGTTCTTGGCCAGCTACCTATTGGAATCTGTGCACTATAATGTTTACTATTGTAAAGGTACACCAATGTCTGGACAAATTAAGCACAGAATAGGACCAATAGCATTAACTATGGCCTTTTATTTCATTTGGAGTTATGTGTTCCCTTTAAACTTATGTCTGAATTCTCAGTTGTTGGCACTCTGAGTTGATTTTTCCATTATAATTTTTATACAGAGGCAAAATAAAAGGATGATGTTACTGACTCCAGAATCTTGTTAGATTTAAAAGCACAACCAAGGGTAATTTAACCTGAAACCTGAACCTGAAACCAACACATAGCAATTCTCATCCGAAAAACAAGTGAATATTGTTCTATCCTTACTCTTACACAATTCCTTGCATTTGAGTGCTTTATAAATGACCTGTATCATTAACGGTACCAATAAAATGCACAAGAAGAAAATGAGTCTCCTTCAAAATGATAATCTCTCCACTCCAACTCTCTGGGTTCATAAACTGTGGATATTCCATTAAGCAATCAAGGTTTCTGAAAATATCTCTGCTACAATTTACTTTAGCAGTTGCTATTTTAGAATAGTCCACAGGTTCTAAACGGATAGACTTTTGACTCCAAAGTGTGTGAATGCCTGGTGGCACACGCTTTTGGCCGGAAGCCGTGTTCCAAGCTAGATTCTTTCTTCACGTCATCCTTTCAAAAGATGTGAGTGGGTGGGAAATGAGGTTGCAGAAGAGGAACTGTTTGCCTACATTCCAAGCTGATTGAAGATGTTTAAGATGGTTAAAGTCTGCACATTTTATATCTTTTTCCCCCAAAAAAGAACTATATTGACGTTCATTTACCACCACACCTAACTAGCTACAAAACAATAATGGTAATAGCAAAAATAAAACTATAAGCTCAGTGTGGCCAGGGAATGTGTCTGCTCATTGTTATAGTGCACTCTCCCAAATGTTTAGTACTGTGCTCTGCACACAGTAAGAGCTCAATAAATATGATTGAATAAATGAATTGTTATCTCTCTTAAGCACTTCCTATGTACCAAGCACTGAACTAAGGTGGGGGTACACTTGGGAAACATCAGATGAAACACTGGTGCCTGTATTTGCCCATTCATCCAAAGAAGGCAAGTCACTTAACTTCTCTGTGCATCAGTTCTCATCTGTTAAATGGGGATTAAGAATGTGAGTCCCATGTGGGAAAAGGACTGTGTTTGACCTGATTAACTTATATCTACCCCAGCCCTTAGAACAGTGCTCCACACAAAGTGTTTAACAAATATCATCATCATCTAGTTCCTTGTTTATTACAAGTGTCTATATATCCATCACCCACCTATATAGATGTAAGCATACCCAGCTACATACCTATATACAGAAGGATTTGTCTACCACTCCATACACATCTATGTATATTTGGGTTTATGTGTGTGGGAATACATGTATAGTTATACATATTCTGTATGTGTCAAGGGTAAAGTGAGAGGTCCTTCCTAGACACATGTACAAGTACACAGCTCTAGCTACTTCTCTGAGGAGAAGATAGTATGGGGCAAAGAGCACAGCTGGCTGCTCTTGACTCAATCAGACAAGCCGTCTAGAGTTAATTTTTAGCATACATCCCAGCTCAAGTGAGGAAGCTCAGAAAAAGATGGTCAGAGGGGCAAGTGAGAGAAGCAGAGTGGCCTAGTAGAGACATGATGGAGCTAGGAGTCCAGGGGACCTGGGTTCTAATTCCAGTTCTGCCATTTGTCTGCAGTGTGATGTTGGGCAAGGTATTTACTTTTGCTGTGCCTCAGTCCCCTCAGCCAGAGGCTCTCTGTTTTGGTTAGCTATCTTTGGACAGAGTCAGGAAAAAAGTCTCCCTCAGCTGGCAGAAGTAGAGGGGAATTGAATTACTCTGATTGGAGTTGGGAGGAGAAAAGGAACAACTCAAAACCATATTTCCTAGCTCTGCTGGTTGTAGCTGCCATTTATACACTGGGTTTATTTTTTCACTTGGATTATCATTTTCCACCTTTATCTGTTATAATATTATAACTGGAATCCCAAAATATAGGAAATATAGGATCCTTCTGGATTTGTACATTAATTTGGGAAAATGTGTTTAGTAAGCCAACTGACCTCAAAACTACCCTATACTGAAGTCATTCTTATCTGTTTCTTCTTAGTTACAAATTAAGCAACTACCCCATAGGGAAAAAAAAAAGAAAATCAATGGTTGTGTAACTCATAAAGGATCGTTTATTTTGAAAGGTACATGGGCACAAAAAGTAAAGGAATCCTTCCAAGCATTTAAAATGTTGACTCTGTGTTTTTCCAATATTATTCTGAGTTTATTGAGTGTCGTCTTATGAAGATCTCAAAGAGACAAAATGTTATCTGTTGGCAAGAGTAACGCTGACTCCGTCCTATACTATATCGACTGAGATGCCTCAGTTCTAAATTAAATACTTGTCTCTATAAATAGTCATCCAGGCAAATCTTTTCAAGAATGACTTGAAATGCCATTGTGATGCTACTATTAAAATATATTTGATTTCCTGAGGCTTAGCAGTGTGGAATATTATTCACCTGCAGAGGTTATTCTTTATTTTTTTCTTAATTCTCTGTTTGCCTAAAGAATCTGGAATGCATTAAGGGAGGAAAATGTTTTCTCCAAGTTGGAGTTTGCCAGGGCTCTTGGTTCCAAGAAAGAGCAACTGGTTTCGAAGAGTTTCAGGCTCACTAGTGGGAGAGAATCAGAGGAGAGTTGTAGTTCCAGCTTTGGCCAGTCAGTCCTTGATTCTCTTCGTAAATGTAAATTCATATTGCCAGCTGGAAAGCAAGCTGGAGCACACCCACACAAGGGACCATCCAATGGATTCGGGCATTTCTAATTACACAGAGGTACACGGCAACACATTCCAAGATGATGCTTAAAAAAAAAGATTGCATTGGAAACTCCAAATCTTAATTATGGCAAGGGTTCTATATTGAAAATATAGAAGTAATAATAATTGTGGTATTTGTTAAGCACTTACTATGTGCTAGTCTTCTTGCTGACCTCCTTGCCCATCGTTGTTTGGCCCCACTTTAGTCCATACTTCATTCTGTTGACCAGATCATTTTTCTACAAAACAGTTCAGTTCATGTTTCCCCACTCATCAAAAAATGTCCAGTGCTTGTCCATCCACCTCTGCATCAAACTCCTTACCTTTGGCTTCAAATCATTCAATCACCTTGTCCCCTCCTATCTTAACTCAATGCTTTCCAACTACAACCCAGCCTCCACAGTTCACTTCCCTAATGCCAACCTACTTACAGTTCCTCAGTTTTGTTTATCTCATAGCCAACCTTCCGCCACCTCCTGCCTCTGGCCTGAAACACCCTCCCTCTTCATATCCAACAATCACTCTTCCCACCCACAAAATCTTATTAAAAGTACATCTCTTCCAATAGGCCTTCCCTAAACCCTCATTTCCTCATCTCCCACTGCTTTCTGCGTCACCCTTGATCTTGGATTTGCTCTCTTTCTTCATCCCTCCCTCAGCCCACAGCACTCATGTACATACCCGTAATTTATTTATATTAATGTCTGTCTTCCCTTCAAGACTGTAAGGCCATTGTGGGCAGGGAAGATCTTGCCCTCCCCTGGTGCTCAGAACTCTCTCCCAAATGCTCAGTCCAATGCTCTGCACAGAGTGAGTGTTCAATATGATTGATATGAGGGCAAGGGAGGTCCAGGCAGGGGGTCAAGGTGGGCAAGAGGTCAGTAGCAGGTTAGAAATATTTCTATTGATGCAGAGATGCACGGGCAGCCACTAGAGGATTTTGAGGAGTGGGAAAAGATGGACATTTTCTTTTTGGTTTTTTATTGTTTGGTTTGTTTTTTAGAAAAACCTGAGTAGCAGATTGAGGTGTAGATTGGAGAGGGGAAGTACAGAAAGCAGGGAGGTAAGAGAGAAGGCTGATTCATTCATCAAAGCTAGATGAAATACGGTCTTGAGTCAGCATGGTAGCCATTTGGATGGAAAGGACAAAGCAGATTCTAGAGATGTTGTGAAGGTAAAACTGACAGGATTCTAGTTTCACAACAGGATGCTACCTCAAGAAGCTCTATTCTTCTCCTTTCTTATTGCCGTAGTCTTTTGGTTCCCTGGGATAAACTTGATTAATCATTTATATGCAATTTGTTTTAAAAATATTTACAGTGAACCTGGTCCTTTCAAATATTAACTGGAGAAAATAATAGCTCGCTTAGAAGGTTGTCTCTTGAGCACTGAACAGACCTCCCAACAAAATCATTTTCAATCCATTATAATGCCAAATTGCAAACAATACAGTGGAATACATCCGGTCTAAAAACAGAACTCTGAACAAAACCCCCAGAGTGTTCCAGAGGACTTAGAGCCTTGGGGAAAGGAGAAAAAAGTCTAAAACAATAGGATCCGATCAGCGTTTGTGGAACAATTGATGTGTTTAACTTGCCCAATGATGTCTTTTCTTCATTTTGGTATATTGCTCTTTTCCTGTCTTTCACTCCATTTCCCCTTTCAACCCATCTTGGAATGGTAATTACTCTGTCTTTCCTGTGTCTCTCTTCCCTCAAGCTATTGTTCAGGCCCTGTTTCTCATCATCTTGTTTTTTCATTGTTTTCCCTTCATCCTATTTCTCCACTCATTTCTAATCTGCAGCTCACTTTGCCTCTTTCTAATACCATTCTTCCTTTCTCTTCAACACATTACCTAAATAAACTGAAAAGAAAGGCAAGATGATAGATTTTCACTTTCTCTGCATAACTGCAATTACCAAGCCTCTTTGCAACAATAATGTCACCACGGGGGAAAGCAGAAAAGCACTTCCTATGTTTGCTGTGGGATTATTTCTGGTGTGTGCACGTGTGTGTGTGCGTGTGTGTGCGTGTGTACTTTTGCCAGAATCCTCCTGATGTAGATACTGACTGAATATAAATATGTTGGCCTCATTTCCTCTGGGCTGACATGCAGAGAACATGCACTAGAATAAGTGATTTCCCCAAAAACACACTCAGCTTCAACGATAAAGGACTGCAAGCTAATATTTACAAACTGATTTCACCCATCTCTACTACAAAATTCCTTGATGTCCTCCCAAGGAAAATTCCTTGATGTCATTCTTGATAAGAAGCAGCGTAGCTCAGTGGAAAAAGCACGGGCTTTGGAATTAGAGGTCATGGGTTTGAATCCCAGCTCTGCCACTTGGCAGCTGTGTGACTGTGGGAATGTCACTTAACTTCTCTGTGCCTCAGTTACCTCATCTGTAAAATACGGATTGACTGTGAGCCTCACGTGGGACAGCCTGATTAACCTGTGTCTACCCCAGGGCTTAGAACAGTGCTCTGCACATAGTAAGCACTTGACAAATATTATTATTATTGTTATTATAATAATAATGAGTGGGAACTGGGCTGCAGTTCAGTGAAGTGAAAAACTGGCTACAGATGCAGCAACCCAAGAATTGGGAGGATTCTTCCCCAAACAATGAAGATGTCTCCCACTGGTGAGTCTTGATACACAAATGGTCCCCCAAGACCTCCTGGGGTTGGAAGCAATTGCCTTCTTCCAATCATATCCCATCAACGAAGCACTATACTTTTCTCATTTTTTAAGGTATTAATTGGAGCTTATTGTGTGAAAAGCACTGTTCTAAACACTAGGGTAGACAAGTTATACAGGTTGGATATAGTCCTGGTACCATATGGGGAGATCAGTCTAAAGAGAGAGAACAGGCACTGAATCTCCATTTTGCAGTTGAGGAAACTGAGGCACAGAGAAATTAAGTGACTTGCCCAAGGTCACACAGCAGGCAAATGTCAGAGTCAGAGTTAGGACCCAGGTTTTCTGGCTTCCAGGCCCATGTTCTTTCCACTAGGCCACGCTACTTCTCAACAATAAACCTAGTCCTTGGAATTCCAACACTGCAAGTAGGAGTGAACAAAAAGGTACCTGGAAATCTACAGCTGGAGCACCATATGGCAAACACACTCAGCAACCACTAGAATACCCTCAAGAGCAAATCGAGATGCAGTATGGTCTAGTGGAAAGAGCACAGGCCTGGGAATAAAGGATCTGGGTTCTAATCCTGACTCTGACATTTGCCTGCCATGTGTAACCTTGGGCAAGTCACTTCACTTCTCAGTGCCATAGCTGCCTCATCTGTAGAATGACTGAATACTTGTTCTCTCTCTTACTTGGTCTGTGCCCTAATATGGGACAGTGACTGGATCCCACCTGAATACTTTGTGTCTGCCCTAGCACTTGGAATAGTGCTTGAAACATAGTAAGTGCTGAACATATACCATTAAAAAATCTAGTTAGCTTCCCTTGGTTTCCAAAGATGAGGCTACTAACAGTCAAGTCCTAGCGTTGGCTGTGGAGAAGCTGAATAGACTGATGCAGGATTGATATACTCTTCCTGGATTATTTACAGGAAAGATTTGATCCCATTGCATTATCAGTCAATCATTCGTTGGCATTTATTAAATGCTTACTGTATGCAGAGCATTATATTAGAGAAGCAGCATGGCTCAGTGGAAAGAGCCTGCGCTTGGGAGTCAG
The DNA here is from genome assembly GCF_004115215.2 of Ornithorhynchus anatinus. Lineage (NCBI taxonomy): Eukaryota > Metazoa > Chordata > Mammalia > Monotremata > Ornithorhynchidae > Ornithorhynchus > Ornithorhynchus anatinus. Next base: position 30,524,168 of record NC_041746.1, read on the forward strand.
AGGTCATGGGTTTGAATCTCAGCTCTGCTGCTTGCTAGCTGTGTGACTTTGGGCATGTCACTTAACTTCTCTGTGCCTCAGATACCTCATCTGTAAAATGGGGATTAAAACTGTGAGCCCCATGTGAGACAATCTGATCACCCTGTATTCCCCCAGTGCTTAGAAAAGCGCTTTGCACATAGTAAGCACTTAAATACCACCATTATTATTATTATATTATTCGCTTGGGAGTAGACACAATCCCTGTCCCCAAGGCACTTATAGAGTAGAGGTGGAGAAAGACATGGAAATAAGCTACAGATATACATGTACATAACTGCTGTGTGGAGTGAAAATCAAAGTGGTTAAGGTATACACATCCAAGGGCATATGAAGGCAGTGTGGCGCAATGGAAAGAACATGAGCTTGGGAGTCAGAGGATGTGGGTTCTAACCCCAGATCCTTCATCTGTCTGCGTGTGACCTTGGGTAAGCCACTTAACTTCTCTGTCTCAGTGACCTCATCAGTAAAATGGCAATTAAGATTGTGACCCCTACGTGGGACAACCTGATTACCTTGTATCTACCCCAGAACTTAGAACAGTGCTTGGTACATAGTAAGCTTTTAAATAACATTATGATTATTCAGTGCTTAGTACAGTGCCTGGCACATAGTAAGTGTTTAACAAATACCATAATTATTAGAAGGGAGGACAATAAGAGGAAGTGAAGGCTTAATCAGGGAAGGCCTCTTGGAAGAGATGTGATTTAAGAAGGGCTTTGAATACAGGGGATCTGTCAGATTTGAATAGTGTGGGAGTTTCAGGGCAGAAGGAGGACGTGCAGAAGGATTTTGTTCTATAACTCACCTGTCTTTACTTCCTATTCTGCCTTCTTTTGTTCTAATCTTCATGGAGACACTGCTCCAAGAGGTTAACTTCTCTTCCTACCACTGCCCTCCAGTCAAGCCTGTTTGTTGTGATAGCCTTCCAACTCTCCACTGATTTGATGCACTATTGGACTGTTGGAGACCAGGCCCACAAAGACCATATCACTCCAATAATTTCTTTTCCCACTCTGCTGATCTTCACAGGGCACGGGGTAGTGACAAGATCCAATTCTATAATTTATGTTGGTTCATAAATCCGGAATAACAAAGATGATACTAAGTGTTTTCCATGTACCAAGCACTGTGCCAAGCATTTAGGTAGATAAAAATATCCTGCTAGGACACAGTCGTTATCCTACACAGAGTCTCTGCCCTTCATTTAGTGGTCCTTGGCAGAACAATCTTTAACAGGCTTCCAACATAAAGCTTCACTTGCCCAAGTAAGAACCAAGCAGAGAAAAGCAGAAATTGCATTTTCTTGAATATAATGTTGTTACAAGACTTGGTGTTTGTATTCTGGACCATTTATTTGAAATGCTGGCTTCATTTTAAACCAATTTATAGTAGAATCAGTCCATATCTGGGCCTACAGAGACCTTTTTTTTAATCTCAAAATATGAAAACACTGGAGAAAAGTGAAAATAGTTTTGTCATTCAGTGTGGTTTTTTTTGTTAGTATGTGGGGGTTTGGGGTTGTGTTGTTTTTTTTGACCAGTATACCTAATCATCTAGCCAATGATCATTTGGAGTGCATTAAGTATGGACAAATTCAAATTAGGCAGATCTAATAATCCTTGTATTCACTGGATATGGGCCATACTTCTCAAATGGAAGGAACTTTCCCCTTAATTTCACTTCTTCTTGTTCTAATTTAAGAAGATAATCAGGTTCAAAGCCTTTCGTATTTAAAGCAATACAGGAATCCCAAAATATCAACAATCTTCTCACCAGATTCTTGAAAGTCTAGAACCCCTATGGAACAATCTAAACTCTCAAAGTCTAAAATATTTACAGTACAATTTAAAGCGATCAGTCCTTTAACATAAACTGTGAGCCCCATGTGGAACAGTGACTGTGTCCATCCTGATAAACTTTTATGTACCACAGCACATCGAACAATGCCTGACACAAAGTAAGCACTTGAATATCATTATAAAAAATAAAATCAAAACAATGGGATTAGTATTCCAATACTGACTAAAGCCATCAGACTACAACTAACAAAGATTTGTCCAACATTTTTGAGTTCCATTTCATTGTGGGCAGGGAATGTGTCTGTTTATCCTCATATTGTCCTCTCCCAAGCATTCAGTACAGTGCTATGAACACAGTAAACACTCAATAAATACTATTGAATAAACTTCACGTAAATGGGTCAAGCATCTTTGCAGAACTCGAGGTCATCTTAGGTTTTATTGCTACGTATCGCTGTTGAAAATCTTAAGCACAGCGAGTTTGTATCTTGGAATAGGTTGAGAACCAGATGAGGGAAACCTATGAGAGGAACTGATTGAATTTCCCAGCAGATTGGCAGAATTAGAACTCAGAACCTCTTCATCATTTGTTTGGACTGCTGAGTTCTTCCTTCCCAGCTTTACTCTGGTATGTTTTGCTATGCATCAGCCCCTCCTGGAATTACTAATTATCTGTATCATTTGATTGAGAAGACATATGATCCTGGGCACAGCAAGCGGTGCAAAGAATCATTAACTGTCTCTCCCTCTAGATAGAACAAGTGATGTGTAGGCCTAAACTCAGCGGGAACCTCCTTTGCAACCACACCCGGAGGGAAAATTACGTATGCTTGAATGGAGTATTGTTAAATGGGCCTGATATGACCCCCAGTATTTATTCTGGGCCCCCCCCGCATATTTTTACAAATGCCACATCATCATTCTATTCCTGTAGGACACGGCTGCCACAAATTTAAAAAAACTTTTTGCTGATCTTTTCAACCAATAAAACATTTCACAGGGAATAATTCCAGCTCTAGCCTCCAGAACTGGGAAATATCTTCTGGCTGATATTAAGAATTCTGATTGTGAGAAATCAGAAGCACTGTGTAACCCAAGCTCAGGGTAAATCAGTCATCTCAGCATTAATTCACAGTTATAACGTATTATAAAACTACGTCAAAACAAGCTTGAGGAGGAAAAAGGAAGCAAAGTTATTATTTTTTCTTTAATGAATGTTGTACTTGAAGACTTTAGTAACCAAAGAGGAGAGAGATTATTGCTAGAGTGATTTTCTCTCACAGCAATGAAACAAGTTACAGACAATACTTCCATTGCTGGCTAGCCAACTCACAATACAAGCTAACAACAGAGGGTCTGGCAAGAGACTGTGGATGTCTCATTGAAACTACTGTAAAATAAATTCAAGCCCACGTCATTTTATTATTGCTATTTCTGATAATGACTTGTCTCCATTCTCCATGGTAGTTCAATAAAAGTGGGAAATTCAGGATGCTGGTGTCCCAGTACTTAGTACAGTGCCTAGCATGTAGAAAGCACTTAGCAAACGCCATTAAAAAGAAATCCTGGGATAGATCAGTAACCTGCTACTTGCCTACTGGGTGACCTTGGGCAAATCACTTAACTTCTCTATGCCTCAGTTTTCTAATCTGTAAAATGTGGATTTAATATCTATTCTCCCTCCTGCTTAGACTCTGAGCCTTATGTGGATCAGGGACCTGATTAACTTGTATCTACCCTAGTGTTTGCTAAGTACAATGCTTGGCACATAGTAAATGCTTAACAAATACCCTTATTAACTAAGCTCCACTGATACCTTTTGGGAGCCAATTAGGGAAGGCTCATTGGAGGAGGTGGTAATTTAAGAGGGCTTTGAAGTACTTTAATTACCGTAAAGAGAAGTAATAAGCATAGTCATTACTATTGTAATAAGTATTTGGCAAGTTACAACAGAAATAAAAAATACATTCCCTTGCCTTACATTATCTGTTTAATGCTTTCGTGTACTCTCCCAAGCTCTTCGCACACAGTAAGTGCTCAATAAATACAATTGAATGAATACCCACTCAGAGCTTACACTTGAATGGGGGTGACATAAAATATTTAGAAATAGAGTAATTGGAATTGAGTGTTCAATTGAACATATGTCTACAGACAAGTGCTGAGGATGGGTATAAATAAATGTGAGAATTGCACAACTGAATGTTCGTTTGCCATTAATGAGCAGCTAGGCACAACAAAGTCCGCACCACCAAGGTTGCTACGGGGAAAGGATGGTTAACTTTATTTTCCCTATCCTTATGCAAATGATTCCAAAGGTTGAGAGTTTGAATAGAGAAAACTGGTCTCATTTCCTCTGTTCAAATAACAGGACAGCTCAATGTAATTAACTGGACCTTCATTTGCCTTAACAAAGTCTAGGAACAGGCAAAATGGCTAAAATATAATCCAGATTGATGTTCATGATATAATTCTTCAGTTTGAAAATCAACTAATTTTCCTACAGGAAGGGGTAAAAGTAAACATCTGTGTGTCAAGGGAGCAATATACTATGTCAGAGTAAATACATAAATAAGACTAGATAGTCACAAGATGTAAATTTCATCCTATAAACTATGCAAATGGTTTGTTAAAAACCCAGTGGTTGTAAGAATAGCCAAGTTTAAAGACCAAAAGGTTAAATGTGTAACTTAAACATCAGTTTATGAAAATTAGCGATAATGCCACAGGAAGTCCTAACAATTTTTAAAGTATACAGCTCCATTAGTGAATACATTTGTTTTGTACCACATTACCTACTGCAATACTGCAATATATATAGGCTATTACAATCAAAACATTTAAATTGCTTCTCTCAATGACTATGTTGTTTAGCTCTGTCAAGGAAGTAGGAGAAGGGAACACAAAAGCTCACACCTCTTCAAATATGAGTGCAAATCCAATATAAGGGCAGGATGCAGTCAAAGGAATATACCTCAACCATAATGGATTTCTAATATACAGCTTTCTCAGGTGGATGCCTAAACCCAAGAGGGATATTTGGGTGTAACAACATATGGGGTGCTGTTCCTCTTGACTTCAAGTACTTGGGTGTTGCTTGGCTGACACTGGAAACGTGGCTCTTTAAATAGACAGCCCTGGTTACATTCTTATTTTAGGATTAATTAACTATGAATTAATAATAGAGTCCTCTAGAGTGTAAGCACACTGTGGGTAGGGGCACTTTCTACCAACTCTGTTGTACTGTTTTCAACCACAATAACTGATGGCACAGCCCTGACAGATCCCCTCTTAACAGATCTGCGACTAGAACTAGGTCTCCTACTTTCAGAGCCAACTTCTTTTTTCCTGGAACAACCGCCGGACAACTATACACCCAAAAAATATGGATGGAGACCTTTACTGTTAAGCTAAACGTTTCGGCCTTCTCAACACCATCGAAAATGGGGTTTAAAATAGGTTCATGGGAAACACCTTCTACCCTAAGCAAGAACTTTTGTGGAAGCAGATGATCTCAGGAAAGATAGTGAAATGGCAACCGAGAGAAATCTCTGCAGAATTCTCCACTTCTAAGCTACTGGATCAGTTAGATTTTGAACTCTTATGATTTGGTGCTCCACACCAATCCGTACTTCATAAGCAGTTGGAGCATAGTCATTTCAATTTTAATACCAAGAAGATGAACTTTTCTCCAGTGAGTTGCGTTGGGCTTATTTGGGACTTGAAAAGTGTCTCGAAAAAAATGTTGAATCTGCCTCAGTGTTGCCTAATAAATCTCACTGAAAAACCTCCTGTAGCTTTTTGGTACAAACATTGTTAGATAATGAATAAGTAAACCATTTTTAAAAATTAAACAAAAGGCAATCATGAATTATTGACTGTGCTTGTTTTGCAAGCGACAATAAGCAGGAAGTTGGGGAAGAGGAGTGTACATCAAACTCTCCCCACTTACCATTATCTTCACAGCATCTGATCAAATCCATTGGCCACAATGAACCATTCACTAAAATCAGCAGGGACCTAAAGGAATATTTGCAATTGTTTGATGGACTATGTGATCTCAAATGCTTATGAAAAATGAATGGACAGCTCTGAAATTCCTCTTACCACATTCTTCCCAAACCCTGCTACTTTAGAAGCAGATGGTAGCACATTTTGACTTCAGATGGGTAGCATATGCAGAATATCTCATAATGAATGTGTTATATGAATTGTTCTATTTTTAATATGCAAATAGAGCTGATCCTGAATTTATAGAATAATTAGAGGCTTGATGTATGCTTTATTTTTAACATAAAATCATTTGGGTTAAGTTAAAATCCTCATATTATAGATAAGGAAACTGAGTCACCAGTTAAATGATATGCCATTGTAGACTAAACTCAATAGGAAAGACAGATATTTTTAACATTAAATTGGGGCTTAGTTGTTATCACAGTAGCCCTTGGAATGTGTGTGAGAGACAGGGTGAGAAAGTGAGAGGGAGAGCAAAAGAGAGAGGTGAGAGACAAAGAGTGACATATTTACAGAATATGAGTTTATTGAAAATTCACTGTTTCACTGGAGCCCCCTAGATCTTGGTACTCGACTGCAGCACTGAATAAAACAAAGCTTTTTTCCTTATTCAAGAGGGAACACAGTGGCCTAGTGGAAAAAGCACAGGTCTAGGAATCAGAGGACCCGAGTTCTAATAGTGGCTCTGCCACCTGCCTGCTCTGCGACCTCGGGCAAGTCACTTAAGTTCTTGGTGCAGCAGTTTCTCCATCTGTAGAATGGGGATTCAACATCTGTTCTCTCTTTCCACTTAGACTGTTAACACGTTGAGGGCCAGGGCCGGCCGGTGTCCAACCAGATTTTCTTTTATCTACTATGGCATTTAGTACAATGCTTGGCATGGAGTAAGCATTTAACACCACCATTGTTATTCTTACTATTATCCTTCTCCTACCAAATAAGAGAATATCTTCCATGTACTGAGATGTAAGCAGCATCACTTTATTTCCACTCTCACTATATTTATTGAGCACTTACTGTGTGCAGAGCACTGTACTGAGCACTTGGGGGAGTACCTTATAACAATATAGCATTCCCTTTCTACAATGAGCTTACAGACTAGAGGGGGAGATGGACGTTAATATAAATAATTACGCATGTGTACATAATTGCTGTGGGGTTGAGGGCAGGGTGAAAGGGAACGAATAAGGGTGATGCAGAATGGAATGGGAGAAAAGGAAGTGGGTGCATAGTCAGGGAAGGCTTTTTGGAGGCTCTGTGCCTTTAGCTTTGAAAGTGGGGAGGGTAATTGTCTGTCAAGATTTGAAGAGGGAGGGCATTCTAGGCCAGAGACAGGACTTGCACAAAGGTTCTGCGAGATTGAGGCGAGTAGGTTAGCATTAAAGAAGCGAAATGTGTGGGCTAGGCTGTAGTAGAATAGTGAGGTGTGGTAGGATGGGGCAAAGTGATTGAGTGCTTTAAAGTCGATAGGAGTTTCTCTGATTCAGCAGTAGAACTAGAGATTCTTGAGGAGTGGGATGACTGAACATTTTTGTAGAAAAATGATCTGGGCAGCAGAGTGAAGTATGGACTGGAGTGGAGACAGGGTAGAGGGAGGTCAGCAAGGAGGCTGATACAGTACTTAAGGCAGGGTAGAATAAGTGCTTGGATTAATGTGGTAGCAGTGTGGATAGAGAGGAAACGGTGGATTTTATCCAAGGGAAAATCTCCAAGGATGACTAGCAATCTTCTACAAGTTATATACACAGCTGTTTGGACATCCATTCCCAGAGCAGATTTACCCTTCTTTTGATTTTTTTTAAAATTTTAAACAACAGAGTGACAGTAGCCAGTGGAGATTGGGTACATGAATTGATAAATACTTGCATTTTATGGTTGCTAATTTGTATGTGTGTGCAATAAAGGGAATTATGACCTTAAGAATTAATTTGAACTAGAACATGTAGTGCATTCTCTAATCCTGGTCCCAGAGTCCTTACAGACAACCGGTCAGCTTCTTATGATGTCAACAAGATGGAAAACGCCAGTTTCTCTGTAGACTTTAAATATGTCCATGTCTCTCCCAGCCTTTAGCATTAGTTTAACCTTGACCTCAATCTGGTGGCAGGGACTGGATTTGTCAGATGAGTTTACAAAGATCTCCAAACTGGAAATGCATTTCTAAGTCATATGGAAAAGTCATATATTCTAAAGAAAACTTTGATTCATAGCAAATCTTTGCCTTGTGCAGTCAGAAATCATAACTGGGGAACTAAGCTGGTGCCTGTTTTATCCACTTAGCCAGATTTCTATTCTCTTTTTCCTCCTTGTTGTAAATTGTTATCTCTTCTCCATTATATTGCTGCCTCCTTAGCCTATGGTTGTAAAACCAATTAGTGCTCAATAAATAGTACAGATTGACAGATTGCTTACTATTGGTGGAGCCTGTAGACACTTCAACAGCTGAACAAAGACCAGTGTGGTTTGGTGCCAATTACATAGAAAAGCAAAAGGTGTTTTGTTTACATTTCAGTGTACATAAAATCCAAAGAGCTAGTGGAAAGAGCACATGCCTGGGAGTCAAATGACCTGGGCTCTAATTCCAGCTCTGCCATTTGCCTGTTGCATGATCTTGGGTAAGTCACTTCACTGGGCTTCAGTCACCTCATCTGAAAAATGGGGATTAAGACTGTGAGCCCCACATGGGACAGGGACTGTGTCCAACTCAGTTTGCTTTCATCCACCCCAGCACTTGATCCAGTGTCTGGCACATATTAAGTACTTAAATATCATCATTACCTCTAGACTGTAAACATTGTGGGAGGGAATACTTCTATTTGTTGTTATATTGTACTCTCCTAAGTGCTTAGTACAGTGTTCTCCACACAGTAAGGGCTCAATAAATCCAACTGAATTAATGAACCATTCAATGCCTCAGTTTCCTCAACTGTAAAATGGGGATTCAATACCTGTTCTCCTTCCTAATTTGACTGTGAGCCCCATGGAGTACAGGGACAGTGTCTGCCCTGATTGATATGTAATTATCCTAGCACTTAGAACACTGCTTGATCCATAGTAAGCGCTTAATGAATGTCAGAAAAAAATTTAAATAGAAAAAATGAACCTAGTATAGTCATATTCAAGTGTCTCTGTGTTCAAAAATTGAATCTTTATCATTTTTGTATCATTCAGTCTCCAGAATTTGCCAGGAGAAAAGAACAGAAGGGGATCATGGAGAGATGTCAATTATACTATACATAGCTATGATTAATTGATAACTCAGACTTCTACAGGCCATATGAAATTAAAGTATGGGTGGGTGGATGATTTTACAGTTCTGACTGGGATGAATCTTTCTCACTGACTTTAAATCATGGGCCTTCAAATCCTATTAAAAGCACCTTTTTTTCAGGACAAGCCCCAAACCTGCTTTGTGCAGGTCCTAAATCAGTGGATTATCAAGGCATCTTTGAGTCAATTTAGCTCTAATAAATGTTTCAATTGGGTCAGTATTACTGAAACTGTGTTGTTTTGGAGTTTTACTGGGGATTTGGATGAAGCTTAAAGGCAGTTTTGACACATAAATCCAAAATGCTCTTGGTATTAGTGGCGAAAATTTATAGCATCTGATGATTGTCAAATGTAAAATGGAGAAAAGTTGCTTCTATCTCCTGGAAAAAACTCCAGAGATAAATATGCAACAAAATGGAATTTCCCTTTACCCTTCTCCATTTCTCCTCTAAAATCTTGTCCCACACTATCTCATGGAGGGGCTTTTTCATTTATTTTTTTGAGGAACAGCATTTCCACTTTATCTTTAAGAACTATCACCTGGGTGAAAAGTAAACTGGAACAAGGCCAGGACTTGACTCCAGTGAAAGAGAGAGGCCTGGAATGGCCATTGCAATATGAAAGTTACCTGATTATGTCAAACTCTTTCTGATGTCTGGGGAGAGTAGCCATGAATACCTAGTAAAGGCAGTGGTACCCAATCTTGCCCCCATCTCCTGCTATTTTTTTTGCTTTCCAGCAATGGGAGCCAGTAGCCGGAACAAGCAGGTGGGTGGGCGGGGGAGGCTTGTTCAAGTCACCCCTTGCTCTCTGGCTTTAGCTGCCATCAGCCTAACCCCAAGACCTTCTCCACATGGCCCTTGCACGCGCACACACACACACACACACACACACACACACACAAAGCTCAGACTCATGTGAATGAAAAAATGGTAGAAATGGTTGTTGGGTTTGCATGGCTCATGACGCTGGGGGTTGAACAGGGAACGCTTGCCAGGGGAGATATGATTATAAAGGGGCTCTGAATATAGGGAAAACTGTGGCCTGGTGGATTTGAGGGGTGTGGGAGTCCAGGCCAAGGGACGGCATGAGCAAGTGGATGGAGGTAGTGGGAGAGTAAAGAGCGAAGTAGAGTCAGAAGCTTAGTGCTCACATCAGAAGTACAATCTGGCCGCAACCAGAAAGTAAACTAGGGTCCAAATTTCCAGCACCTTGGGGCCTAGTACTCCTCCAAACAAACTCAGACCAAAAGAATTCTTGGCCCTCTTCATTTAGAAAAATTTTTTTAATCATCTTTGGCCTGCTGAGGCCAGGACTCGAGGCAGTCCTCTGCCAGGAATCCCATTCTCCATCTCTGGCATATAAGAAGCCTGTAAACCAATTTCCAGACTGTGTGAAAAGTGGCTTGACTGTCAGGAGGAGAAAAAAAAAACACTCTCTTTGATGTCCAATATTGGAAATTAAACATTTGGTTTATAGAGGGGCTCTCTTTCAGATTATTAAACCATAACCAGAGAAAGTCACTTAGATTTGATTCCCACTCCTCTCAGGGTATGAATTATAACAATTTTCAGCTGCCTGTAGTACTGGGCCCCTAAGTGCCCATTCTCATTAAAAAGATTTTTTAAGAAAATTCATTTCCCAGCTTTTGCACTGTAGCATGTGCACTTATTTAGCAAAGTTCTACCCAGATGAAGTGAGATAAACAGGTGCAACTCTCCTTTACCATGCCCTTCACTCTTTCTCCTCTTTCAAGATACTTTGCAAAAGGGTGTCTCCTATTTTCAGTGGGTTTGGGGCTTCTGTTGTGTCATTGTGTCATTAGGAAATACTCCAGCTAGAATGACCAACTCATCGTCATGGGGAAGCAGCATGGCTCAGTGGAAAGAGCCTGGGCATCAGAGTTAGAGGTCATGGGTTCGATTCCCTGCTCTGTCACTTATCAGCTGTCACTTAACTTCTCTGTGCTTCAGTTACCTCATCTGTAAAATGGGGGTTAATTGTGAGCCTCACGTGGGACAACCTGATTACCCTATATCTACCCGAGCACTTACAACAGTGCTCTGCGCATAGTAAGCGCTTAACAAATACCAACATTATTATTATTTTCTGGATGAAGAAATCGAGGGATGGTAAATTTAATAGCTTTGCCCAACGTCACAGAGGAAGCAAGTGGTGGAGCAGGGACTTCATCTCAGGTCCTGTGATGCTTAATCAGTCATTGGTATTCATTGACTCCTTACTATGTGCACAGCACATAGTGCTTAGGAGAGTACAGTCCAACAGAGTTAATAGGCAAGTTCCCTGCCTACAATGAGCTTACAGTCTAGTTCCGAGTATCATGCTCTTTCCACTAGGCCAAGCTGCCCCCTTAAGTATTCAATAAATACTACTGCCTGATTATCTGATCAAATATGGAGGCCTCCACTGTGCCTCTGAATTTGGGCTCAATCTCTCTGTCCCTTAGTAAAACAGAGGCCCTTTCAGGGAAGTTTGAATTGCTTTTCCCATTTGTTTCAGGGAAGTTCAAATTCTCTAGGAGGCATGATGAGAGCACCTTCTCCCTACCTCTTCCTAGGTTCTTCTCTGAGGTAAATAATCTATAGGACTAGGAAGCAGCTTTTCTATCTGCTTTGGTAGGGTTCTGGGGAAACTGTCCACATGGGGGCCCAGAACCAGCCTGGGGCTAACAGTAGAATGATTGTGGTATTTGTTAAACACTGCTAAGCCCATGATAAGTTCTGGGGTAGGTATGGTAAAATCATATCTGACAAACTCTCTGGGGCTCAAAGTCTAAGAGGGATGGAAACAGGTATTTAATCCCCATTTTACATATAGGGAAACTGATCCAGAAAAGCATCACAGCTGAGTAGAAGGAACACGGGCCTGGAAGTCAGGAGATCTGGGCTCTAATTCCAACTCCATCATTCATTTGAGAAGCAGCGTGGCTCAGTGGAAAGAGCCCGGGCTTGGCCTCACGTGGGACAATCTGATTACCCTGTACCTGCCCAAGTGCTTAGAACAGTGCTCTGCACATAGTAAGCGCTTAACAAATACCAACATTATTATTATTCATTTACTCATTCAATCATATATATTGAGTGGAAAGCATTGTATTAAATGCTTGGAAGAATATAATATAATAAGACACATTCCCTGCCCAGAACAACCATTCCCTGTTGTGTGACTTTGAACAAGTTATTTGACTTCTGTTCTATGGTTTCCTCATCTGTAAAAGGTGGAATGCCTGGTCTCTCTCCTACTTAGACTGTGAGCCCCCATAGGGGACAGGAAACATTTCCCAGTGCTTAGCAGACTCCTTGGAACAGAACAAGCATTTAATATCACAATTATTGTTATTATTATGATTGAGTGACTTTTCCAAGGTCACATAGTAAGCAAGTGGCAGAGCTGGGGCTGGAATCCAAATCTCCTGATTCTCTGGTACATGAGCTTTGATGAGGCCATGCTGATTCTATTAGCTCACATGCCTTACCTGGGAACCCTGAGAGAACACTTGCGAGTGGAGAAGCAGAGACTGGGGAAGAGATTCCTTGTTTCTGTTGCTCCCTAAGGCACTCTGGATCCTTGAAAGGAGCTGAAGATACTGTCACTAAACTGATCTCCCATGGAGATGGTACTACCACCCAACTGGGGCCTTCCTACTGAACTAACCTTCCCTTGACAGTTGCTGCCCAAGTCGGAAATTCCCCTGCCAAATCACATCCCCCATAGAAGCTTTGCAGCATCTGACTTGCTACTAATCACAGGAGTTTAGCATATTCCTAGGTGTAAGCCAAAATTGGAGATATCATCTCTCCCTCCCACCTCCCTACCTCCTGCCCCCAACTCCACAACTTTGAATCTGTTTGGAGCAAAGGTGCCTGATAAATCCAAGTTATTATTACAAAGAGGCCATGGGGAAGGAAGACTTCTACAGTTTTCCAGATCCATGTAACCACGGGCAACTGCTCAGTATTCAAACATGTTTCTTTGTGGCGAGAACAGATTATTATTTTCTTTTTGGGCTCCTCAGAATGTCTGAGTCCTGTTATTATCTCCCCTGCAGAAAGTTAGCCAGTCAGAAAGTCAAAATATGAATTCTAAGATGCATGAAAAGCCAGGCTTGAAATCTAAGAGAAATAATGATTTCCTTCTAACTTTTTAGACCCCCACCCCAAAACTTGAAATTGCTCTTGGCTTTTTTCCTAGAGAAAAGTTGGATCCCAAAGTACATTTTGCTACTGGCTCCTCTGTTGCTCTTTAAAGGGCTAAAAAGCAAAAAAAAAAAAAAAAAAAGCACTCTAAAGGAAGGGCCTTATTACTGGGGAGTTCTGTTTTCAGTTTTTGAAACTAAAAATATTATTAAGTTTAGATTTGCTGTGCTCTGTCCTATATTTTCATTTAACACTGGCAATAATGAACTGCAGGAGAAGGACTTCCCAGCAGGCTCTGGCCATCTGAAATCGGGCTAGAACCTTTGTCAAAATGCTAACCCAAGGGGGCCTTACAGTCTATACAGATTAAGATGCTGCATGAGAAATTAGACATGGGTCCTACAGTCCTATAAACAGTGAAGAACAGTGAATACCATTATACATTACAAAAACATCGTCTACCATATGTGGTCATTCTATCTCAGTTGATTAGTTAATGGACAAATTAGGCCTTTCCCCATAGCTGTGGATTTATGTTCCTACTGTGCTGACCATTTTACATATAAAGAAATAAAATGGAAACAAGAGACCTGAATATAGGACCAAAAATATGACCCACCCAAACTCTGGACAGGTCTATTCCCATTAAGATATTCCCCTTTAATCAAAGCTCATCTGCCTACTCCACCCATGTACACTTTACAAGGAACAGTGCCTTATTGGTGTCTGATGGGCTTTGTCTTCAAAAAAATTCATGTAAAACACAAATGTTTGAAACTGAAGCATGATAAAAGTAGAGAGATTTTATCGTGATAAAGACGACCAAATGTAAAATCCACATAGGGAATTTCCTTTGCAATTACTCCCCTATCTACACTGTAGCAAAGAAGACCTTGACTCTGGATGACTTCTTTTTCTAAGTTTATGTCCCTAATTTGCAGGGTGGCTGGAACAAAGTCACTTAATTGTCCTTTAATATGTATCTGAAGCTTTATTCTTCTGTAGACAATGGAGGTAATCAAACATTCATCAGTAAAGTGTTTGGTCAGGCTGAGAGAAAAGAAAAGTGTGAATTGTGATGGTTTCATTGATTAATGTTTCAGTACCTCTTAGATGAGATACACTTCCACTTGCAGCTGTGAAAGCATTGCCACAGGGTCCAAGTTGTCACTAACCAGGCAGGGAGAGCTTGCTGGAGGTGGTGGTAATTGAGGAGGGTTTTGAATGTAGAGAGAATTGTCTCATTTAGGGAGAGTTCCAAATTGGGGAATAGCATAAGCAAGAAGATGGGAGTGGGGTAATCCCTTGTAACACACTCAGCTGCTCCTGCTCAATTTGAGTTGGAATTTGCACCTTTATAGCTCTCCCAACTTTAGACTCTTCCTAAGATCTGGCCTCCTAGCAGCCTACCCTGATCAATATAACCAATCTATATAATATGCTGATGTCCACCCCTGGTCTTTGACCTGTTCATTTCACATTCATTTAGACCCTGGGATGATCAAATGGCACAGACTAAGTGTATTAGATGGTTGTTCAGTCCCTGCTTTATTTGGGTCATGTAGAACTTGCCTAAGACAGCTAGTGAATTCAACTAGCCCAGGCAATGGCCAAAAATCTAAGGAAAGAAGAAACTGGAAATGGAAAAATCCCAGAGATGAAGAAGAGGGCAAAACAGAGAGAAAAATGGAGAGATTCTACTTCCACCAGAAATCTAAGGGGCCACATAAAAGAATTCTGAATGTCGAGACCAGTGACATGAATAAATTGGAAGAAAACTAAGAAAAAAATTAACAGAAAATAGATGGCTTGGTGAAATGATAAATCTGTATTCATTTAATCATAAATGTTTTAGTCCTTATAGATATTTGACTTCATTTTTGCCCGAATGTGTATTTTCACTCTCTGTTTGACTAGAATATCAATGCCAAAACCAGACTTCTTTTTCCAGGCAGAAGTGCCAGGTGGATAGTTTGTTCCAGCAGCACTTTTATGGAGCCATTTTGCTTTTAACAATTATCTAGACCACTCACATCAAAAGGAAACCCCATTTTGACCTCAATTCTCTGGTTATTTCCTTTTTTCCCCTTGGATTATTCAGAGAGTTGCCTCAAGAAAGGGATCTTGTCTTGTTGCCAATGCTCCAGGTAGCTTTGAAGAAATTCTGTGGAAGTCTTTGTGCACTTTCAGTAACTCAGTGCATTGATGTGACCCTAGAGGCAACATACAAGTCAATGAGTATCTGTGCTTATCAAGATATAAACCCAATTCAAAAAGTGCATCTAAGGGGTAAGGAGAAGGAGAGAGACGGAGGAAGAGAAAAATGGGGAAGAGTTGGGGGAGCAGGATTATTTTCTACCTCTATGGCTTCAAAAGATGAATCTTCAGAGCTAAATCAAATGGGAAAATGGTTCCCCTCTAGGCTGCAAACTGTTGTGGGCAGGGAACCTGTCTCCCAATTCTATTTTTTTGTACTCTCCCAAGCACTTAGTAAAGTACTCTACACACATTAAGCAATAAATGCAGTTGATTGTGTGATATTCTGTAGCTTTAGCAAGCTACTATACTAAACACTAGGATGTAAGCACCCTGGGGGCAGGAGCATATCACTTATTTGTACTTTTCAAGTGCACAGTACAGTATTATGTACCCAAAAGATGCTCAATTAATGCAATGACTATCATTTTAGAGCACCTAATGTGGTGTGTGCAGAGCACTGTATTAAGTGGTTGGGAGAGCATAATATCACAGAGTTGGTAGACGTTCCCAGATCACATTCATTCATTCAATTGTATTTATTGAGCGCTTACTGTGTACAAAGCACTGCACTAAGCACTTAACACTCTATGACTAAATAGAATATCCTAATTCCATCAATTAATGAAATCAGTCAAATGGAAGAAAAATGAAGTAATTCCCAACCCATTTCCAAAATTGTTTATGGTGCCTGCTCAAAGATTAATTACTTGGACCAAGAATGCCAGGAGTTGTGTGAAGTGTGAATTCACTTGAGTAGCTCTGCAGAGTGCAGGAAGCAGAAAAAAAACAAACAACAACAAACATTGCATCAAGATAAAGAAATAGTTATTCAGTTTTACTTCATTTCCCCCTAATTCACAACCCTCAAAGCTTACCTGACCCTAACAAGTGACTAGTATGTGGAAAATGCTGCAGTTGAAGAGGGCTCAGCCCACCTACAGCTATGTATAACTGGTATGTCAGCTTGTTCTTGCTAGCTTGCCAGCAATCACATCTTTGTAGTGGAGGTAGGCAGGTGGTAACTCACAGATGTTTCTCTTAAAAAAGACAGCAAACCCCCAGTGTAACAAGTAAATGTGTTTCTTTCAGGGGGTTAAGAAAGCTTTGAGCAGATCATAAGCAATACTAAGTACAATATATGAATTGGCTGCTAGGATGGCTTTGGGGCATAAAATTCGAATGGGGAATTTAGGGTGGTTTTGGTATACAACCAGACCTGGTCCAGATCACCTAAATGAGACAAAAAAGATCATCTGAGAGAGGCTGGGAATTGGGTGACAGTGGCAGTATCAGTGAATCAGTGGTATTTATTGAGGGCTTACTGTTTACAGAACACTTTACTAGGCTCTTAGGAGACTACAATACAATAGAGTTGGTAGATACATTCCCTGCCCACAAGGAGTTTAAAGGGTATTAATATAAACATTAATATAAACTGCAGATATGTTACCTCATCTGTAAAATGGGGATTAAGAGTATGACCCCCACATGGGACAGGGACTGTGTCCAACCCAATTTGCTTATCTCCACCCCAGCACTTAGTACAGTGCCTGACACATAGTAAGTGCTTAACAAATACCATAGTCACTATTACCATTATTTTGAACTTGGATTTACTCCCTGTTTTCACCCCACTCAGCCCCACAGCACTTGTGTATATAACCATAATTTATTTATTCATATTAATGTCTGTCTCTACCTGTAGACTAAGTTTGTTGTAGGCAGGGAACGTGTCTACCAACTCCGCTATACTGTACTCTTTCAAGCACTTAATACAGTGCTCTGCACATAGTAAGCATTCAATACAATTCAGGAAATGATAGACCAAGAAGAAGGGGATTCATTGATAAAAGCTAACCCCGCTGTTCTGAGCTGTAGAGAAGGGACAGCAACGCCACTGTCTCAGGGTCAGAATCCAGCCTGTTGCTTGAGTGTAAAATTAGGCCATCATCCCTTGTGACAACCAGAAGCCAATTAACCTGACTAGCATTCTAATCACTTCCTTATTTTGGGGTTCCTCGTCTTACGCTCCGCTGGAAATACATGGAGAATTCAGCTGAGTTCTAACAAATGGCATATTCCGCTCCACCTGAGGCATGCAAATAGCACTGCACCTAGTCTGTGGAATCTGCATTTCTGAATACCAATTGACAGCGTAATCATCCTCAAGGCAGTGCACCTGGTAGTGGAAGGCAGTGCAAAACCTCAACTGTTTTGCCTCAAACTTGGCCTCGAGGGTCTGGATTTAATCCCTCTGCAAATCGCTCCGAGAGCATGAATCAGGGTTTTGGCATGATTATCTACTTCAATAATAGGGAGAACCTTGATCCTTTAACACATGAAGGGTTGGACTTGATTTCCAAATGTTACTGTACTAGCTTGAGCCTGAAAATAATTTCAGTTTGTGAAATTGTCAAGCACAGCACATCTTCCTTGCAATATCAATACCCAGAATAGCACCTTTCTCTCCACTGTCACAGGTAAGAGCAGCAGGCAATCGCTATTCTGCTCTGGAACAGCATGTAGTTTGGCACTGATTGCCTCAGACTGAGACCAATTCCCCTAAGAGAGGGAAGTTTGATTCCATTCTTAAGCTTCAACCTGTTTTTTTCTCTCAAAGACGCCTCTGTTGGCCTATTCCCAGAAAGATTTATTTTTCAGCCGGAGATTCAGAAGGCACAGAGTTTGGCTAATCCTTCTGCCTTTGGGGACTGCAGAATCTTTCAGACACCCCTGCAGTACTGCATTGGTAGGGGAGACTCCTATGCTATAGGCAGTGAATCAATCCGTGGCATTTATTGAATGGTTACTTATTATAAGCAAAGATTGTCACTTTATTGCTGTATTATACTTTCCCAAGAATTTTGTACAGTGCTCTGCACACAGTAAGTGCTTAATAAATATGACAATGAATACACAGCACTGCACTAAGCACTTGGGAGAGCATAATACAATATTTGGTAGATACTTCCCCTGACCACAGTGAGTTTACAGTCTAGAGGGGAAGGCAGACAGCATAAAAAATGTTATGGATATGCATATAATTGCTATAGGGTTCAGGGTGGGGCAAATATCAAGTGCCCAAAGAACACAGATGGCACAGGAGCCAGAGGAAGTAAAGGAAAAGAGGGTTTAATCAGGAAAGCTTCTTGGAGGAGATGTGACCTTAACCTCAGTTGTACTGAGTAAATGTTTGAATTTCATGAGCAGTCTGGCACAAAATCTATTACTATAAAAGTCAGTAGAAAAGTTGGATTTGGACCCATAAAGTCAGTCAGATAAAGGAGGAAATGTGTGTCTGTCAAGAAAATGGAATCACTGAATGATATGAAAGCATAAGCTGTCTATTTATATCTTAAATGTCATTTTAGGACTACATAAAGCCCAAGCACACTCATCCATGTGTTCAACTCCGGCTGTCTTCGTGCATGAAATATATACCAGTGATCAAAATGATTCAGGGGGCAGCAACAAAAAGAAATAACAATGGTAAGAAACTAGCATTGGCTAGAGGAAGTCTAAACAGTGGATGGTGTCTGTACTACACACATCTAGTATGTTTCATAGCTCAGGCCCTCAGAAAAAAATACCCTGAAAGGTGACTGTTCCAACATCCTGCTTTTCTCATTCACAGTTCCATCTCCATTTTGGTGTTGGGATTTTATCACATAGCTCTTATCGTCACAGTTCCCAAAGGAACTGGGGTACAGAGACAGGAGGACAATTATTTACTTAGAAAAAGAGTAGGATTAATGAGGATCTTGTTGAAATATTTAAAAGTACGGAAATGAAGAGGCCAATGATGGATACCGCATGACCCTTTCCTATCAGGCAAGGAGAAATTATTTAGTTAAATGCCGGTGCCAAAAGAAAATATTCTCTCCTACAATGAATGGTTAGCCAAGGTAATTCACAGAGGCAGAAAATCAATGAGATAAACACCTCGTCCAGGTTCAAAAACAAAAGGCAAGAAGAAAATCAGGTTGTAATTGTGTTCGTAAGAGAGACTACTGGGTCTGTGCTAATCTATCTTGGTACCTGTGACACATTTAGCCATGCTACCTGGTGAACTGATTCCGATCCCATCCATCAACAATAATAATAATAATAAATAATAATTGTGGTTTTTGTTAAGTGCTTACTGTTTGTCAGGCATTGTACTAAGAACTGGGGTAGATAAAAGTCAATACAGTTGGACACAGCTACTGTCCCATATGGGGCTAATAGCTCAACCCCCATTTTACAGATGAGCTAACAAGAACAGAGAAATTATGACTTGCCCAAGATCACACAGAAGACAAGTGGCAGAATCAGGATTAGAACCCATGACCTGACTCCCAGACCCGTGCTCTTTTACTCTATGCTGCTTTTTGACAGTAAGTCACCTTTGACAGTGTAGCCCAGTTGGACCTGGATCCCCAAACAAGGGATAGGAAGAGGGTGGAACACCACACAGCTGACATGGACCTGCTTTTCACAGTCTAGGTGACCTCAACTATCTCTCTTGGCAGGTTTGGGGAGTTTTTTTCAGGTGATATTGTTGGTGAGATCCTATATGTGCCTGTAGCTGTGGCTGAAAAGATTAGGGTGAGAGGCACCCTCTCTTACATGCCATTTGCACATGATTAGATCCTTAAGGAGCTAATGGGTTTGTGTTACATAGGGTCTTGCTCTGGTTTTAAGCCTGTCTCTTGATATCCCAATCTTCCTTAAAGCCAAATGGTAAGAGAACAGAAGACAGGGGAAGAGATAGAGAGAGAGAGAGAGAGAGAGAGAGAGAGAGAGAGAGAGTAAAGACAGAGGAGAGAACCAAAGAGAAGGGAAGACATAAGAGAAGCAAAGAGATTGAAAGACAAGGGCAGAAAGATCAGGAGACTGGGCAGAAGAAGAGCCTGGGGCAGGGTAAGCAGGAGACTAGGATGGAGCACATGGGAGACTGGAGCAGAGAGAGAGGGGCAGAGAAACTGGGGCACATAGACAACAGAGAAGCAGTGTTACCTAGTGGCTAGAGCTCAGGCCTGGGAGTCATAAGGACCTGGATTCTAATTCCGGCTCCACCATTTGTCTGCTATGTGACCTAGGGCAAGTTGCAATTTCTCAGTGCCTGTTATCCCATCTGTAAAACAGTAATTAAGACTGTGAGGTCCATTAATTAAGACTGTGAGGCCCATATGGTACCTTAACTGTGTCCAACCTGATTAACTTGTATCTAACCCTGCTCTTAGTACCATGCCTGGCACATAGTAGGTGCTTAACAAATACCATAAAAAATTAGGAAAGGGAGGAATGAAGGAAAAAGGAAGAGGAGAGCTAAGAGGGAGAGAGAGAGAGCGCGAGAGACCGACCTAGAGACTGAATATACAATTCCTCTTGCAGTGGTTTAAAGCTTTGTAGGCCAAATGTCTATTTTGTGGAGCTCTATAATGGAAAAAATGCCCTCTTATATGATACCTCAGGGTGCATTGATGAATCAGTGCAGAGCAGGAGACAACATCTTGTCAACTGGGGAACAGAGGAGTTCAAGTGCCGAAACAGCCAGGAGCGCAAGATCACACAACTGTGACTCAGTATTGGTGATGAACAAAGGGAGGAAAAAACACATTGCCGGAAGCCCAGAACCAGCAGGAAAAAAATGGAAAGGTGCAGAAGGTTTGACTCTGAAGAATTAAAACACAGCAAGATGCCAGAAAGGATGATATATTCACCCCCAAAGAGAAGGAAAGAATTGGATAAAAGAGCAGTAGCTGCAAATATTGTATTCAAAACAAAGCCCCTGCCCTTGGAGAGTTGGACAAATTCCATGTGAACTCATCCCATCATAAGGTTCTGGGAATATAATACACCTCGTGGCATTGGCAATAATAGGCGGTCTAGTAGAGCTGGTGGCAGCAATTCTGAGTATACTCCTGTAGCCCTAATTTGCTGAATGTAGTGACCCTAGATCCCCAGAAGAATTCTGAGAAAGAGAGGTAACTTCCTTGGCAACAAAGAGAAGAAGGGGTATGGTCATTATAGAGGCAGCTGTTGCTATGACTTTCTGGGCCCAGAAGTCTGCAGTGAAAATTAATCTGAAGAAAATGTTGAAATGAGCAATCTCCCAAGTTTACCACTAGACTAAAAACTCACTGTGGGCAGGGAATGTGTCTACCAACTCTGCTACATTGTACTCTCCCAAGCAGTTAGTACAGTGCTCTGCACACATTAAGTGCTCAATAAATATGATTGATTCTGTGTGCTTGTCTGCCTCAATTTTCCCATTTAATAATAGTAATAATGTTGGTATTTAAGCGCTTACTATGTGCAGAGCACTGTTCTAAGTGCTGGGGTAGATACAGGGTAATCAGGTTGTCCCACTTGAGGTTCACAGTCTTAATCCCCATTTTACAGATGAGGTAACTGAGGCATAGAGAAGTTAAGTGACTTGCCCCCAGTCACACAGCTGACAAGTGGCAGAGTTGGGATTCAAACCCATGACCTCTGACTCCCAAGACCAGGCTCTATCCACTGAGCCATGCTGCTTCTCATTTTTAATCCCTTTTTTAAGGCCTTCCTCCCCTCTGGAACTCCTTCCCCATTCATGTCTGCCAGAGAAAAAGCTCTCTCCAGTTCCAAAGTTTCCTGAAGTTATTTCCCCCATTAATAATAATGATGGTGGTATGTTAGGTGCTTACCATGTGCCAAATACTGTTTTAAGCACTGTGGTAGTTACAAACTAATCACGTTGTCCCACGTAGGGCTCATAGTCTTAATCCCCATTTTATAAATGAGGTAACTGAGGCACAGGGAAGTTAAGTGACTTGCCCAAAGTCGCACATAAGACAAGTGGCGGAGCTGGGATTAGAACCCATAATCTTTGACCCCCAAGACCGTGCTCTTTCCACCAAGTCGTGCTGCTTCCTTCTCAGGTTATGTTGCTACAGCAACTATTCTTGGCCCTTAGAGTTATACACTTCCCCTAAGCACTTGTGTATATCTAAGTTTACATTAATGTACATATTTACTTATGCTAGAATATGCCTGCTATTAGTACTGTTCAACTAAAAAAAAATCCCCATTTTCCTCGATGGTTTGTTGCGAAGGTCTGTTTTCATACACCACAACAATAGTGGAGATGTTTTAATCTAAGGAAATAGAATGTCAAGGTGTTTTTTCAGAGATTGTTTTGCACTCCAAAATGTCACACTGACAGCACTAAGGTCCTTACTGACTAATCAGAGTTGGGTACATGGATAGACACTCTCTCTCCTCTGCAAACTTCTGGCTGACAGAAAAATCTAAGTGAAATCAGAGGGGAATTCGTGCTCCATCAGGGCTTCATGGGTTTTATGTTTGAAAGAATTCTCCAAGGCAAAATTCCCACTAACCATAAAACCAAGAATCAAAGACATCACTATATAACCAAACCACTCATGAACTGGAAGCTTTTCCATGATGAGCAAACCCTATTTTTCAGGAGCAATTGGACACCACAACAGTTATAACTGAAAAAATGTATGGAAAACCCTTTCTCAAAAACAGGGAACTGGAGATGCACAAGAAATGAGCTTTCAGGACAGCTTATAAATGCCCCCCACTAAATTCACCATGACACTGCAAAGAGGAAAATATGAATGTAGAAAGTTGGAGATGGGTTGATTCAGTTCACAAAGTAAATACTGAGTACAGCATAGCTGTCTGCTTTTAATAAGCTTGTCAAATGATTTTGACATAGACCTCCAGTGGATTACTGAACAAATCTTAACTGCAGATTACCTCTATCGAATCATTTGTCTTTCAGAGCTTTTAATAGAATTGATCTAATCATACCAGTTCTATTTTCTTATCAATTTTATATATTCCTCTTTTGTTTGCATTGGGAACAGCAAAGGTGTTACAGAAACAATTTTGTCTACTCTGTTTGAAATCACCTTCTGTAGTTGAGCACACACTTAAGATTTGACCTGATATTTGTATTTGGACTCTTGCACAGATCCTTTTATCACTGATCAGGGCCTCCTAAATCTGGTTTTTACTTTTTAGGTCTCTTGCTCAGTTATTTATAAGTACAGCTTTTAGAGCACAGCCTTTATCTTCAGTTTACTTATTGTTCAAGTATCAAATAGGGGTCATTTACTGAAACTAGAATGATAATTTCTATGTTTATTTCCACTCTGTTTAGTGGTATTCTTTAATCACTCTCACCTCTAACTTGATTGCATTGTTCTTTGAATAAGTAACCGATCTAGGTAAATAGAGGTGAGATGGATCAAGAACATTTCCAGTTCCCACTCTTAAGTGAATTCACAGAGGATTTTTACAAGTTAATGAAGTTACATTATCACCATTTTATACATAAGCTCCAGTCTCAGATATATAGTCACAATGGGAATAGAGGGTCAAAGCAGGATTTGAAAAATGTAGCTTTGAACTTGCAGCTGGCCACTGAATATTTTAGACCAGCCTAGGGATATGAAGCAGTGTTAGGCACTGCTTGCAGGCAGGTTTAATCTAGGGTAATTTTTCATCATTTCCAGCAGAAGCACACTGCTTCACGTAGTTAAATGGTTCATTTCCTCCGAAGCTCAAGAGATATAATATTTTCCCTGTGAGAGACACTGTTTTCTTAAGTGTGGGTTTTGGCAAGGCTGCCCCTGGATGCCAGAGTTGAGTCAAAAAGAGAAGGACACCTGTGAAGACTGTGGAATTCATGCAAGTTACAGGTATTTTCCAGCTGTCAAAAGAGTTAGAGGAATTTGACTAATCAAGACTCAGACCTATTAGATGGGTGTTAAAGTGCCAAGAGGAATAAAAGCAATCTCCACATTGAAATGGGAAGTCTTTTAAAGGTCATGCTTCAAGATTCCCATAATCAAGAAGAGGTCAGAGAGGACAAGGATGGAGGCTGAAAATTGGGACGAGATTAAAATGTGTGTTTCAAGTTGAATAGCTGAGAAAATGAGCACCTGCTGAGTGCAAAGAACCTGGATGAGTACTGCAGAAGCAAGGCACACCATCACTGCCCTCCAGAAACTGACAATCTAATGGGGTGGACAGAAAAAAAAGTGTATAAATGATGGGTTGAGGGAGGAAGAATGAGAATGTAACAGGAAGTACAAATTTATCAGAATGAAGAGAGCTGAATGATCAAATATATAAATATGCAAATAAAATCTCCACAGGTATAAAAGGTGGAGAGGAAGATAAGAATGAAACAATCCTAATCAACTTCTAATTTTTGGTGGCAGAAAGGGCAGGGTAGCACAACTAATGAAATCCAGATTTCAGGCTTGGACATGTTCAAATGTTTGTCAATCTTGAAAGGCTCCTTGAGAAGGGACCGTTAAAGTTAGTTGTCCCATGGAAGATCCAACCCCACTAGAGATATCTGGAAGTGTGAGGGGGGTTTTTCCCCAATTTCCGACAGGCAGTTATTTTTTTTCCCTACTTTACTGATGCAGAAAACTGAGACCTATAGAAGTTCTCCCTGTGCCTTGTAGCAACTTTGTAAAAGCCAAGGAAACATTTTTGGCATTTTGTTAAGTTCTAGTCTCATAACCTTAATCAGAACATCTAGCTTTACATGTAAGCGTTCCTAGAAATGTAGTCTGAACAAATGTCTTCAGGCTTGACCTCCCCATAAATAACACTTCTGCAAGGTCAACACCTCCTGGACTCAATGTGGCTCTGGAATTCCATATGGATGGTATCTGTGCTCTCTATCTGCTTGAGGGGAAAGTGCAGCAACAAAAAAAATGCCTATGGCTCCCTAAACCACATCCCCATTCAACACACCATTTATATCAAGAAAGTTTGGTTAGAACAATTCTGGGTAAAATTGAAGGAGGCAAAATTCTGGGGGGTTTCTGATCAAAAAAGCATGCTATTTTATGCTTTGCAACATGTCTTCTTGCCTTTCCTGTCTCCATATTTGATTAACTTGCTCATTTGATATTTAAGTGGCCAGACATCTATTTAAATTTACAGATATAGATTGTAGAGCCTGTGGGCACTTTGAAAACTCAATAAAAACTAAGACCAGCTATGAAAATGCCACAAATAATGGCAGCAAAATCTGGTATTCCTGGTGATGCATGGAGGAAACATTAGGACTCTGAGCCCTGAATGGCCCAAAGCCAGTGCTTAGTAGAGTGCTTGGCACAGAGTTAGTACTATTAAATTATATTACTACTCAAGCACAGTGGGAAGCAACTGGGAGACATCAGAATCCCATGTTCCATTTCAACATTCCAAACCCTGTCCAACCCCTCTGCCCACATTCAAATAAAGTCTTCACTGTGTTACAGATGTTTCCAAGTTCATTTAGAGGTTAATCATTAATAATTCAAATTGTCTCAGGCCTTCTGATAAAAGCACCCTGCTAAAGTCTGGCAAGCAAGTCAATAAAGTATAAGAGGGATCTTAAAAGGTAATTCATGCAACAAAAGTTTATATGCCACCTAATAACAGTAGGTATTTACTTTCAATTACCTAGGTAATTTGCTTTCTCTAACAGCAGGAACCTCATTTTCAGTAATTAATATTGCTTTAAACTTTATCCAAAGCCCATTCTCAAGGAGTTTTCCTAAAAAGGCATCAGATTTTAAAATTAACTGTGCAATTAAGGGGAAAATGCCCTTATGAAAAATTGCTTAGTTCATTTTGAAGAAATATGATGAAATGAAATCAAATAGGCTGTCTGGAATAGCAGAAGTTGAAGGTCAATCATCAGTGTTCATTGAGTTCTCTAGTGAAGTGAAATCGTGACTTCTGTGATATGCAGAGAAGATTCCAAGTAGAGTGATTATAAACAGGTAGTCATCATTGGGACTTAAATCCATTAGAATGAAATATGTAGGTCCAACAACTTTCCCACATTATGATGGAGAAGGGGCCAGAGATTTATACTGTGCCACCTTGAATTAATGAAGCATCTTCGACAGATGCTTGCCAGCGCTTAAAGCAGGACCACTTAGATTTCCAGTCATACTTGGGATGCTTGGGAAGTGATTTCAACATCATCATAATCATCAGTAGTATTTACTTAGCACACATCTTGTGCAGAGCACTGCACTAAACTCTTGGGACAGTACAAGAGTATTAGTAGATACGATTTCTTTCCTCAAGGAGTTTACAATCTAGTGGGAAAGACAGACACTAAAATAATTTACAGGAAAGAAAGAAAGAAAGAAAGAAAGAAAGAAAGAAAGAGAAAGAAAGAAAGAAAGAAAGAGAAAGAAAGAAAGAAAGAGAAAGAAAGAAAGAAAGAAAGAGAAAGAAAGAAAGAAAGAAAGAGAAAGAAAGAAAGAAAGAAAGAGAAAGAAAGAAAGAAAGAAAGAGAAAGAAAGAAAGAAAGAAAGAGAAAGAAAGAAAGAAAGAAAGAGAAAGAAAGAAAGAAAGAAAGAGAAAGAAAGAAAGAAAGAGAAAGAAAGAAAGAAAGAGAAAGAAAGAAAGAAAGAGAAAGAAAGAAAGAAAGAGAAAGAAAGAAAGAAAGAAGAAAGAAAGAAAGAAAGAAAGAAAGAAAGAAAGAAAGAAAGAAAGAAAGAAAGAAAGAAAGAAAGAAAGAAAGAAAGAAAGAAAGAAAGAAAGAAAGAAAGAAAAGAAAGAAAGAAAGAAAAGAAAGAAAGAAAGAAAAGAAAGAAAGAAAGAAAGAGGGATATGGACATGAGTTAGTGTTTAAGAAATATGATATTAACATATATACTAAGTGCTGTGGAAGGTGGTGAGTCATAAGTGCTTCTGTGATAAAGGAGTATTGAAGCAGACTTTAAGGGAGTATAATCTAAAAAGATTAGAAATTAAGACAAGGGAGGTCCATGCAGAAATTAATCTGGGAGGCCCAGGGGAGATAAATGTCCTTCAGATTAGAATGATTTCTGCATTTTGACAATTGTCTGTTTGCCTTTTGACCTCTCTACTTACAAATCCCATTCCTGTCAAACTGTCCCTCACTGCAGCCACCAGCTTGAAAGCAAGTAATGGACCTTGAGTATCAGATCATTTGGAGATTCTAGAATGACCTCACCTGGGATGATGCCACCTGTTTACCTTGCTTTGAATATGGTGACCTTAAATTGCATTTATTGAGCACTCCTGTGTGACATAATAATGTTGGTATTTGTTAAGCGCTTATTATGTGCCAAGCACTGTTCTAAGCGCTGGGGTAGACACAGGGGAATCTGGTTGTCCCACGTGGGGCTCACAGTCTTAATCCCCATTTTACAGATGAGGGAACTGAGGCACCGAGAAGTGAAGTGACTTGCCCAAAGTCACACAGCTGACAAGTGGCCGAGCTGGGATTTGAACCCATGACCTCTGACTCCAAAGCCCGTGCTCTTTCCACTGAGCCACGCTGCTTCTCGACATGACATGTGACATGTGACATTCCCTGCCCACAAGGAGTTTGCAGGTTGGAGAGGGACCTTATTCTTACTGGGTGACCCCATAAAAAAGAAATTATTCTTAAATGGTACCACTTGTGGAGCCTGTTGTCACCCTCATTGGGTTTAGAAGGCAAAAATTACATATCTAAGAGGCAGGAACATGATTCATGTCTCAGACTCCAACTCCTCTATTAACATCTCATTTATATGCTCTTACTAGCTTCACCTCACACACGGACAGAATTAAGAGCAAATGACTGTGTGATATCACACGGCTGAATAGTTCAGATCTTGTGAAAATAGAACCTCCAAATAGATTTGTATTATGTAGCCTATTGACCCAATCCAGATCGGAGACTGATCTTCAGGTAGGGGTGATCGAAAGTACCATTAAGTGCGCACACAGAGTAAAAATAGGTATACAAGTCGAGTTTATAAAGCAGAATGAATGAGAAACAAATGGACTTTAGAAACCAAGCTATTTCACCATCCTGCCAGGTGAAAGCATCACTAACCATGTTAAAATAACCTAGATTTTTGTAACTCCCCCAATTATTCCCTGTCTCTACAGGACATTGGCCACGTAATAGCCATGTCAGATTGTCTTAAAGCTCCTGGAAAGTGTTAATTGAAAGTAACTAGAGGGATATCAATAGTGAATCTAACCAGAACAATGCTACATGACAACATAGTTGAATTTCTAATTATCTTCAATATCAGCATAGTTACAAAGTGATGTTCTAGAGATTTGAACATTAAGCATTGAGAACTGTTTTCTGGGATGTCTGCTTACCTGAAAATATACAAGGCACATGCACAAATATAATGTTATATGAGCTTGATTATTTAATACCATTTCCCCTCCCTTCTCCTTGATCCTCCCAATAAAGATTGAAGACACCCTGATCATTTATGACTGATATCCAGTGTTTTAGGCTGACAACGCATTGCTATTATTAGTAGTAGTCCCTTCTCAGGGTCACACCTGGAAAGTTTCCAGTACTCTACTAGTCTCAACTAAAGGAGGGAGAGTCAAACAAACAGAGGCATACCCATTCTATTCCTAGCTTGGTCAGTGCCTAATGAGTGGAAAGCAATCTGCTATAAGTCCAAACTCACCCACGCTGGGCATGGGAGAGAGTAGAGAACAGAGACTCAAGTTTACGTGCAGAAGGAGGCCATGGTAAACCACTTCCATATTTTTACCAAGAAAACTCTATGGACCGACTACCAGAATGATTGCAGTTGAAGTTGAGACATTCTGGGAGAGATTGTGACAGCATGAGATAAGGCAAATATTATTAATCATTGTCATTGTCTTCATAATTTGTATTGACTTGGTGTGTTAAATCTTTCCCCAGGTGCCCAATGTCCACCTCTTAATATTGTTATTGATAATATTGGTAAGTATTGTGGTATTTAAGTGCTTAATTATGTCAAGGACTATACTAAGCTCCGGGGTAGATATAAGAGCTTAGGAAATACAGTTGAATATAAGAGAACCAAGTCAGACACAGATCCTATTCCATTCTGTGTAGGTGGGAGAACAGATATTTTATCCTCATTTTACAGATGAGGAAACTGAAGCAGAGAGAAGTTAAATAACTTGACCCAAGCTTCAGTAGCATGCAGTGGCAGAGCCAGAATTGGAACCCAGAGATCCTCTGACTTCGACGTTCATGCCTTTTCTCCCAGACCACAATTTTAGTCTGAGAGACTGAGACCAAGTCTTGTTATCTCCTATTGTACTCTTCCCTCATACTTAATACAGGGCTTTGCACTCAGACACATAGTAATTACCCCTGAGTGAATTAGGTGTGGGCAGAATGTAGCAGCTATAGGAGGCAGGAATATTCATTTAGCACCTCAGCTGTCCTGAAGAGTTACCAAATTAGATGTTGTATTTCATAAAATCACCTTTAGCCCTCACACAATTGTTACCCACATCCTAGCACTATCCTCATTCTGCTCAGTATGAAAAAATATAAGATAGGCTACAATAATAATAATGGTATCTGTTAAGTGCTTACTACGTGCCAAGCACTGTACCAAGTGCTGGGGTTGGTACAAGATAATTCAGTCAGGCACAGTCCATTTCCCCATTTTTACAGATGAGAAAACTGAAGCCCAGAGAAGTTAAATGACTTGCTTAAGGTGAAACAGCAGACAAGTGGGGAACCTGCAATTAGAACCCAGTCATTCTGACTTCCAGGCCCACTAGGCCATGCTGCTTCTCTATGTAGATGGAGAAAGAGAAAGCTAAAATAAATGGAAAAAGGAAAAAGACTTCATTATTTCCTTTCTGGTCAAGTGAAGTCAACAGCAATGAGCCCTATTGACATTCCTTCTGTCCTTCCTACTAACAACCTCTGTCACTATGTCCACATTAGATAGAAGCTTTTAATAAAATCCCCACAAAGATTACAGTTCACTTCTGAGACAAAAAGTTATACTTGCGTATTGGTGGAAACCTCTAAAAATGTAATAATTACTATGAATAGGAATTAGTATAGCATGATTAATAAATAAATATTATGAATCGCTATCTATCAGTTGCACGACCTATCAGAAAAAATGCCTCATTTTCAGTTCATTCTCCTCATAAGCTAATTGGCTCCAAAAGACACAAAAGAAAAACCAAAAAAATAAAAATAAAAAAACCCTCTACTGAGCTTGTGTCTACCCTGCTGCTTAATATAACGTTTAGCAAATAGAACCTAATACTATTAGTATTATTATACAATGGTATGGTTGATATTATTTTAATCAAATTTTGGATAGTATGAAGCTGTAAGTATATGGTCCCTTTCATCTAATTGTAGTTTTTTTTACAGAAGCCCCCCCACCCTAAATCCAGCCAAAAAGGAAGCCATGTCAGGACAAAAACATATTCCACTTCTGATGATGAATAACCACTGTTGAACAGCTACAACAGAGACAAAGTCATTAGAGAGATTGATGAACTTATCAGCAAGGATAAGCTCTCATATTTGCTAATGGGAAGGTCACAAAGCAAACAGTAACAATCAAACACATTAATACATCCTCCCACACCAGTGACTTCTCCCTGGTGACTTTTGACAGGTACAATCTGGCTCCCATATGCCTCACCTAAACCCCAGGGACTGATTCACTGCTGAGCCTCAAGGAGCCTAAAGATTTTCTCTCAGCATGAAGACACTGAGGAAACAGACAGGATATGCATAGTTTTGCCTCCTGAAAGTTCACTTTTCCCTGAGAGGTCAGTTGCAGGAAATATTGCTCTATCTGATGTGCAGTTGGGCACAAAGTTTTCTTACCAACATGGAGAAGCGGCTAAGAAGAGTGGCTAGAGCATGGGCTCTGGAATCAGAAAGACCTGGATTCTAATCCGACTCTGCCACTTGCCTTCTGTGTGATCTTGGGCAAATCATTTAAATTCTCTGTGCCTCTGTTACCTCATCTGTAAACAGGGATTAAAGCCATGAGCCCCAATGGGGCAAAAACTGTGTCCAACCTGCTTCTCTTGTATCTACCCCCAACACTTAGTTCAATGCCTATAACACAGGAGCTTAACACCACAAAAAAAATACTCCATTCCTAATGCACAAGAAAGCATGGCTTGCTGAAGCTTCCAGACAATTCTTAATTGTCCAAATTAATACAGTGGTGGATCTAATCTTAGTTTTCTTCTGAATCCCTTTAGGATGCGTTGGCAAAGTTCTGTTCCGTGCTGCACATAGACTAAAGATTTCATATGTACATCAAGCCATGAGCAATAAATACCATTAGTGAATTAGACAAATGACCTATCTCCTACTGGAACAATAAGATGTTTGGAAGGATAATGGGATAATGGGATTCTGAACTAATGATATGGAAAAATCATCTCGCATTCCTAACTATTCCCTCTATATCTCTAGCTTACCCAACCATCCTCCACTGAACAGTAAAATGGGGATTAAGACTGTGAACCCCATATGGGACAGGGACTATGTCCAACCTGACTTGCTTTTATTCACCCCAGCACTCAACACAATGCTGGCACATGATAAGTGCTTAAGAAAAACCACAGATATTTTTATAGAGGCCCATCTTTTTTTTTTTTTTGCCTATCAATTGCCCCCAAGTAGGTTTCAGGTGGTTCAAATCACTTCTGTCATACCGAATGTGGAATATTCAATAGCGGGCAGAAATATTTGCCTACTCAAGTCTTTTTGTAATGGACTGTATTGACTTTGTTGATTCTAAACTCAATACTATCTGTGAGGTGGGAATGGGAGGGAAAGATGAAAAGTTCATTTTTCAGATGGTAGAGGAGTCAAAGTGAGTACTATAAGAGTCCAAACCCAAACTGCTTATTTGGGCAAAACTCCGGTTGAAAGGACTGGGCAGCCTGCCCAGAGGAAATAGATCAGAATTATAGTGTGTGTGTGTGTGTGTGTGTGTGTGTGTGTCTTCTCTGAGGCAGAGAGCCAGAGAGACTCCAAGGCAGAGATCTGTTCTTGCTTTTAAAAGTTAATCCTCCAAGAGACCCACAGAGATTCCAATCCTACTTCTTGAACACTTACTGAATGCAAAACACTGTACTAAGTGCTTGGGAGGGTACAATAGGTTGATAGACATGTTCTCTGCCCAAAGTGAGCTAACAGTCTAGAGGCACAGAGAAGTTCTGAGACAGAGACGTGTTCTTGGTTTTAAAAGAGGAGCTGCTCTCTAAAGTTGAAGTCCAAATAGATGTGGCTGTCTCCTTTCCACATAGTCTTGTTTTTGCCATCTAGCCTTGTATTTTCAGAGTCTGGTTGGGAAGGAGTGAAAACTATGCTGGCTGTAGTGCTGACAGATGGAAGCAGGTCCCAGTTCCTCACAGACACAGGGAGAATAATCAATCATATATATCTAGTGCTTACTGTGTGCAGAGTACTGTACTAAACACTTGAGAGATTAAGATACAAAAACCTAACATGCATTCTCTGCCCACAACAAGCTTACAGTCCAGCTCTATATAAAGTTGGAGAGGAGCCCCGTACAAAATTTCAAAGGCAAGGAAATGGGGCTTGGGCTACTCCAGGCCAGGGACACCAGCACTGCCTATCCTGTGCCTGTTTACTCAGTTAGGAAGTAGGGCCAGGCTGCAAGGAGGTGGAGCAGCTGTTCAGTGTATCTCCACCAAAAAAACAATTTCACCAAAAAAGATGTGAAATACCCAGCCTCGTCATGTCCACTCCCTCCCTACCCCAGAACTAGTCATTGTTCTCTCTGGCCAGATCAGTTACTACACTACTTCTTCCATCCTTGAGTATCCTAATGGATACTCAAAGGAAAAGATTTAAAATCTTACTGATATTGTTTGATCCAAAAAAGATAAAACTCAGTATATTTAGCCTTTAAAATTATTTTGCAAAACCCAAATTCACCTCAGAACAAATTTTCTACCTGAGACAATCTAACTAGAAGCAGCATGGCCTAATGGACAAGCAACATGGCCTAGTGGGTAGAACATAGGCTTGGGAGTCAGAAGGACCTTGGTTCTAATCCTGGCTCTGCAACTGGTCTGCTGTGTGACCTTGGGCTAGTTACTTACCTTCTCTGTGTAACAGTTACCCCCTCTGTAAAATGGGGATTAAAACTGTGAGCTCCCTGTGAGATATGGACTGTTCCCAACCTGCTTTTCTTATATGCACCTCAGTGCTTAGTAGAGCGCCTGGCACATAGCAATCAACAAATACCACAATTATTAGTAACTAGCAGAAGACTTAGAAATATCCCCATATGGTAGAAAATCTCCCTTCCAAGATGTCTTTAAAAATATTTAACTGAAATCAGTCACTCAGTAGTATTATATATGCGCATAGCACTGCACTTAGCATTTGGGAGAGGATAATAGTGGTAGTAGACAGTTCCTGCCCTCAAGGAGCTTTCTCCTTTTGGGGGCAGGGGAGGAATCCAGACATTAAAATAATTTACACATGGGAGGAAAATGGAGAAGTTGATATGTAAGTGAATCCTGATTGTAATTCAAGACTTTACAAAGTAAAGAGACTCTGTATCCTTCTTTCATTGCTAGACCCCTTCCCAACATCAATTCAAAACCCGAGGATGGCATCTGGACTTCCCTTTGCATATTGGATGGAGAAAGGAACAATCAATTTTCCATAGATTCATGTCTTTGCTTGAACAAAATAAGTGGTCCTAGTAAAATTGAGCCTTTAAATGGATATGCACTATCATATATACAGCAGTTTTACCACCAGTCTTGAGATTATAATATACTCTGTTATCTTTGTTCCCCAAAGAGTCGCCATAAAAATTCTCTTGCTCATGCCAAAAAGACAGTGTGTTCCGTATATATATTGCTGGAGCATTATATATGACTCTTGTCACCCCTGTATATCAATACTGCTCACCGTCACAGCCCTGTATTGTAGTTTATGTACAGTAGAAGGGTAGGAGATTAAATGTGCTGATGTTCTGTGAGTGGGAGCAGAATAGATAAAAATCAGTTACTTGGAACGTGAAGATTGAAACAAGTTGTGTGTTGCTTTTCTAACAGACAACAAAGCAGAAAAGCAATTTGCATATGCCAACTCATTAGACTGACTTCTCACAAATCATTTCTAATTATTATTTATTCTCACCATGTCAAATGGATCACAGCATTTTCAGCTTTTGTCTTTATCATCCAAAATATCCTGAATTTCATGAAACTATTTTAACACCTGTTTTTGTTCCAAACGCAAAACAGAACATACCGTGAAGACTAATTTCAATGAAACTGGTCATGCGTGTAGATCTTAATATGAGCAAAGTATAAAGCTCATTTCAAATTGTGCATCCCTTACAATTCATTTGCCTTGTGTACTTTTAAAGATTGTAAACTGTAATCCTGCAAGACTGTTATTAGCATTTCAATTAAAAGTTTTCCATGAATGAGAGAGAGAGAGAAAGAGAGAGAGAGGTTTTTCTGCTATTTGAGAAATAAGCACCTAAAAGAATAGTATCAGATCCAAATATTTTAGAGCTAAATTTAAGCACATATCAATGAAATATTGGCAGCTCCCTCTTCCAGATTTCTGGCACAATACTACTGCCACACTCTAGACTGCAAACCACAGCTTGTCAGCATTTACAAATCCACAGGAGGGCAAATCTGCAAAATTATTCCTTGTAGGCGAGTGCAGTGTTTTCCTTTAGAACTTCAAAACAGCTGTTTCCTCCCTCTCTTCCCCAAAATACAGAAAATTCACACATACATGAATGCAGATACATACATATATATGTATATGGATTTTGAGGGGGATCTGGAGTATTTTCCTTTTACATGGTAAATACTAGCAAGGATCACATACATATAGATCTATATATAGATATACACATGCATATCTAGCTGGCTTTTAGTTTGGAAGGTCATGCTACTGATGTAAATCTTAAACATGCATGTCACATACTTTTTCTATATTTAATTGAACTTTGTTGCAAAAATCCAAGGCACACATGGATACTCTGATGGAGTCATTTTGTGCTGTAATTAAGCATGTAGGCTCTGTGGTTTCACATTCCCAAAATGGATAAGCTCAGTACCTAACAGCAAGCAAAGCCATATTTCCCTTATTAGTAATAATAATAATTGTGGTATTTAAGGGCTTACTATGTGCCAGGTACTGTACTAAGTTCTGGGTTAGATACAAGATAATCAGGTTGGACACAATCCCTAGCCCACATAGGGGTCACAGTCTTGATCCCCATTTTACGGATGAGGCAACAGGCTCAGTGACTTGTCCAAGATCACACAGCAGACAAGTGGCAGAGCTGGAATTAGAACCAAGATCCTTCTTACTCCCAGACCCATACTCTATACACTATGCCATGCTGCTTCCAGGAGCAGGAGGATTAAAGAGTTCCTTAACCAAAAGATCCCGTTTGGTCATTCAATCATATTAATTGAGCTCTGTGCTGAGTGCATTCTATTAAGCACTTGTGATAGTACGCTTTAACAATATAACAGACATTCCCTGCCTACAATCAATAATGAGGGGGACTGAAATCCTGCTCAAAAATCTTACACTCCCAGTTGGGCATTAACTTTCACATGAGTCAGATGGGGCTAAACTCAGGGCAGGGAAAGACCAATGTACTCCATTTTTAGAATGAAGTGAGAGGGCTTGAAACCACATTCTCGGGGTCTGTTAATGAAGGTTTGCTGCAAAACGCATTTGGCAAATAATACAAAGGCACAGTTGACTCAGGGGGGAAGGTGGATAGGGGAAATCAAGGGCTCAGTTTGGGAAGGCCTCTTGAAGAAAATATAATTTCAGGTTGGAATGATATGGAGAGTGAGAGAGTTCCAGGCCCAACAGAAAATGTGGGCAAGGGGTCAGAGAAGGGATAGATGAGTGAGGAAAAGCGAGTATTTTGATGTTTTAGGAGCAGAATGTGTTAGTTGTGTTGAAGGAGGAGATCAGCATGTTCAAAGAGTGGGGAGAGAGCAGGTTGAGTGTGTTAAAGCCTATGTTTAGGAGTTTCTCTTTGATGCTGAGGTGGGTGAGCAACCACTGGAGGTTTTTGAGAAGTGGGGAGTTATGTACAAACTGGTTTTTCAGAAAAATGATTCAATCAGCAGAACGAAGTATAGACTGGAGGGGGAAGAGACAGAAGGCAGGGTGATCAGTAAGGATGCTGATTTAGTAATCAAGATGGGCAATTATGAGTGGTTGGATGAGTATAGTAGTAGTTTGGATGGAGAAGAAAGGGCAGATTCTTGAGATGCTTTGAAGGTAGAACTGACAGGAGGTGCTTCAGAGTTGAAATCTTGGGAGATAAATGGGTTCATGCTACCCCGTCTGCAAGATAAATGATCTGATGCTGCATCCATAGGGGATGGAGGTTACTAACGAACCACTGGAGGTATTAGGTGGAGGGGTTCCGTGGGTATTTATGTAAACAAGAAAGAAAAATGGTGGATGGTGAAAGGACATCCAAAAGATGGATTGAGATCCAACTCAGAGTTCATCGAGGCCCACTTATTTCCTTGGGGCCAGCGATTATTGATGTGGAAATCCTGGGTACCATATCTGTCTATCCGGAAATGTTATTATTGACCCTACACTATAGGGGGTCTTGTTCCCCTTCTTAATATTAGAAATGCATACTGCCTTTGCCCTTGGGGTTGGCAATCTTGACTATTTATCTTCAACTGAGTGAAACCACCATTCAGAGTTTAGTATGTTGTCTTTTTTTTTTTTTTAGGGGATCTAGGGGTAGGGGGGAGCAATTGCAATTCTTTAATTTGGGAACCCTGGCTACATTACTCTAAAATCATTTGCATTCTGCTAAATGATTTGCATATTGTTAGGTATGGGAGGTCAAACTGTGACCCTTGCACTAACCCCTGTTCCCTCTACTGGTTATTTCTATTGATTAATTAGCTTTGGGGAGTATCCAGAAACATTTAGGATAAGCATTTGGCGCCAGAGAAAATGAAACAAATATGCAAATGGGATTTAAAAGCGCCTGGAACAGGTCCACACACACAGTGGGTGCTCAATCCATGTTTCCGATTAAGAGGCTAAATCCAAACCCAGTGAAAGTCCTACTAATCAGAAAATAAAAGCACAGACAAACCAAATTCTGTGAAGTGCTTGGGTCCTTAGCTCATGGGGATAATCTCATAGGGTTTCTTTAGGATGAAAATCAGAAGCCAAGCTGGTAGGTTTGTGGATAATTATCTTAGTGTTAGCTAGAGGGAAATCACGAGCTCTCAGAATTGCTTTTTGACGGCTACAATTGTGCAGTGTTTCATATCCAGTTTCCATAAGAAGCAGGAGCATTTTTTAATATGTTCTGGTGGATGACCAGGGAGGACTGGCCCCTTATCCATCATGTCTGGATGGCCATAAACTCAAGATAAGATACAGATGACCATGGGCTTTTTATAATATTCAAGTTAGTTTTCAAGAAGTAGCCTTGCCTAGTGGTTAGAACATGGACCTGGGAGTCTAACCCTGGTTCTACCACTTGCCTGCTGTGTGACCTTGAGCAAGTCATGTTACTTCTCTGGGTCTCATATTTCCCTTATCTGTAAAATGGGGATTAAGACCATGAGCCCCATATGGGACAAAGACATGTCCAACCTGATTTGCCTTTATCCACTCCAGCTTATAGTAGAGTGCCTGGCATATAGTAAGCACTTAAGTACCATTAAAAAAGGCTGGATCATCCCTTTCATTCTCTCCTACCTCCCAATTCTTAAGATCCCTACCCCTGATAATGATGGCCTAAACACTGCCAATCTCCAAAGACCACACTCAGTACAATAGTTCTAGTTTATGAGCTGAAGCAGAGTGCTTAAAATCAGTATCTTTTCTAGCTCAAGCTCTCTTTACAATTGTTGCATGTAGTCAGGAAATTTATTTATTTTTGCTATTTGTTAAACTCTGTGTTTCAGGCACTCTACTTACCACTGCAGTAGTTATAAACTAATCATATTAGACCCCGTCCCTGAGCCACATGGGGTTCACTGTTTTAATCTCTCTTTTACAGATGAGGTAACTAAGGTATAGAGAAGTGAAGTGACTTTCTCAAGATCACACAGCAGACATATGACAGTCTGGATTAGGATACGGGTCCTCTGACTTCCAGGCACATGATCTAACCACTAGACCATGTCACTTCTCAGTTCCCAAGTCATTGTTCAGCTTGGTGATAGGAGAGGACCCAGGATTCAATTCCACAAATGATCTGGGTTTTGAGGAAATAGAACTTCAGGAGGATGCTAAGTCTAAGGTAGATGTTCAAGTCAAAATGACATTTTTTGTCTATAATCATCCCACAAGAATGGTCCCTGGGAAAATGCAATTGGTTAAGCACTTCCCAAAGGCTGCTGGGAGGCCATTCTCACATCCTGGCAACAAGTGAGGGTTTCTATTTTCATAGCACATGGCTTATAGAACAAGGTTATTGAGTGGCTAGATGGAAGAAACACAAGCATTTAACTCCTTAAATTCAGCTATTTTAAAAAATAACCTAAGAAAAGTAAGGCAAGATGAACCAAGGACTAGGAGAAGTGTACTATTACAAACTTTTCAGCAAACAACAAAAACAACCCAATAGCATGCATCCAAATCAAATATTCAGCAGCTTTCAGTCCTTGTGTTTCCTTATCCCTATTATTAGTATTTATTAAGCACTGTGTCTTTTTAAGATATTCATTAAAGCACTATGTGCCAAGCACTGTTCTAAGCACTGGGGTAGATACAAGGTAATCAGGTTGGACACAATCCCTGTCTCACATGGGGCTCTTGGTCTTAATCCCCATTTTAAAGATGAGGAAACTGAGGCACAGAGAAGTTAAATGACTTACTCAAGGTCACACAGCTCCCAAGTGGTAGAGCTGGTATTAAAACCCAGGTCTTTCTGATTTCCAGGCCAATGCTTTAACCACTAGGTAATGCCAGTTGTCTGCCGTGTGATTTTG
Organism: Ornithorhynchus anatinus; assembly: GCF_004115215.2. Lineage (NCBI taxonomy): Eukaryota > Metazoa > Chordata > Mammalia > Monotremata > Ornithorhynchidae > Ornithorhynchus > Ornithorhynchus anatinus. Next base: position 30,563,520 of record NC_041746.1, read on the forward strand.
GGCCAATCACTTAACTTCTCCAAGTCTCAATTTCTTCATCTCTAAAATAGGGATTAAATCCTACTCCCTCTTGCTTTTATTGTAAGCTCCATGTGGGACAGGGCCTGTGTCCAACCTTATTCAGCATGGCTCAGTGGAAAGACCCCGGGCTTGGGAGTCAGAGGTCATGGGTTTGAATCCCAGCTCCGCCGCTAGTCAGCTGTGTGACTTTGAGCAAGTATCTTCACTTCTCTGTGCCTCAGTTACCTCATCTGTAAAACGGGGATTAAAACTGTGAGCCCCACGTGGGACAACCTGATCACCTTATATCCCCCCAGCGCTTAGAGCAGTGCTTTGCACATAATCGCTTAACACATACCACCATTATTAACTTATATCTGCACCAGCACTTAGAACAATGCTTGGCACACAGTAAGTGCTTAATAAATGCCATAATTAATGTTGCTTCAGAAAGTCACTACAAGATCCCAGAATCTTTAATCAATATGGTGTCTTCTAAGGCATCCTCTGGAGGAGATATATACCATACAGGTGTAATTGGGGAAATATACAGATGAGAGGAAAAATATTTTCTCCATTAAATAATGTTTGTTAGTTATCTGTGGGAAGGAATTCTGTTTTCGACCTATTTTGTACTCTCCCAAGCACCTAGTATATTTATACCCACAGAAGGCACACTATCAATACATATTGATTGGCAAGATTGTATGCTACTTACCCACACAGCCACATAGTTTGAACAAAAGGTAATACCTGAATTCTTGAGCCATCTGTACTTAAGATACCATTACGAAAGAGGCAGTTGGTGTCCTAGTTGTCTTATGTTCCTTTTCATAACCCTTTCTAAACTTCTGTTTCTCAATCAAGATTTTATAATTTTCCAAGATTAGATGGATTCCAAACTTGAAACTATTCAAACACCTTTGAAATATTGAAGGTGACCAGAGTTTAACTCCTATCTTACCTAGCAATGGCAATTGCTTCTGTTATATATTTCATATGAATAGTAGTAATGGTATTTAAGTGCTTACTGTACAGAGCATTGAATTAAGCACTGGAAAGAAACATATAGGTGGGAATTAAACACTGCCCCTACCCTTCATGGGGCTCACAATCTAAAAATGAATACACAACTTTAACCATTTCACAACAGGGTTATAAATGAAATGTCAATCCAAACCCATGTGGGTACCTTATATCAAAATATAATTTTGTTAATACTACTACTACTAATAATAATAATGATGGCATTTATCAAGTGCTTATGAAGAGCTAAGCACTAGGGTAGATACTAATGTTCGGATTTTAGAGCTGAGGAAACCAAGGCCCAGAGAAGTGAGGTGACTTGCCCGTGGTCTTGCAACAGGCCAGTAATAGAGCTGGGACTAGAACTCAGGACTTCTGCCTCACAGTCCTTATCGGTTTCCATTGGACCACTCTGACTAGTCACAAAAGTGATTTATGATGGATGAATTTCCAAATGTCACTCGCCATTGCTCACACACCTTCCATTACTTTACTCTGCATAACTGGTGCTTTTGTGGCTCAAACTTCCCAAAAGGCTCTAGAGCCCATTAGCCCTCAGAGCAATGGTTCATGTGTTGATATCCGATGCAATCCATAAAAGAAGCTGGTGATTGGATGTTAAGGCCTGATTAAACTGGGAAAAGCATGTAGTTTGAAGATGGATGAGCCTTAACATGCCACTACAGTGATCCCATTGCTCTGTTTATCTTTGTTTCAAGCTGGCACTAAATCAAGATAACAAGCCGACCAATATAAAGGAAAATAAAAAGGAGGGACATTTAATCACTGTATTAGCTTCAGATGAGTATCGATTCCTAGCCAGCACTGTCAGATAAATGGAGTTTGGAAAGAGCAACCTCTCTCGTGTGAATCCCTGGATCAACATCTTGGCTCTTTGGATAGCAGCCAGCATCCTCTCTGGACCAAAGAATGGGGAAGAAACTAGGGAGACAGAATCCTCTTTCCCCAAGGCTCTTCCTCCCTCAAAGCAGTGGGAATTTGGAAAGAGACAAGTTGCTAAGCAGTCAGTACAGGGTTGTCTATTGTTTCTTGACCTATATAAAACATCTAGTGATCCTGTACCATTTGTTCACACTGGATGACTTTTCTGCTGAAGTAAAAAGGTCTTCTCTTTTCACAGATATTTCACATTAACCTCAGCTCTGAAAGCTTATGCGGATTCACTCAGTTATTGGCTGAGTTGGACAAGGCACAGAAGAAGCTACATCTAAACCACAGATTTAACTCTCTCAATGACTGATAGGAGTAATCAGTCAACCGACTATTTGTTGAAAGCCAGTGTGGAGCACCGTACTCGGTGCCTGAGGAAGTATAACAGGAGAAAAAAAAAGCACATTCCCTGCTCACAGATAGTTTACTATCTAATAGACCCAATAAATAGGAACTAAATCACAGTGTCTTGTAGGTCTCTTCCATTCCAAAAATGTGAAAGCATCTTAGCAACATCAACTGTTTTTGAAATGAATCCAATGACAATAACCATTTATTAAACTGATTAATGGAGCATTCATAGAATACAACAGTTTCTAGAGAAGAGAATGTGATATTTCTTTTTTCATAATTGACGTATTAGTTAAGCACTTGTCAAGCACTGTACTCAGCACTGGGGTAGGTAGAAGATAATCAGGTCTCTTATGGGGCTGACAGTCTTACTAGGAGTGGGAGCAAGTATAATAATGATTGTGGTAGGTGTTTAGCGCTATGTGCCAAGCACTGTATTAAGCACGGGATTAGGTACTAGATAATCAGGTCCCACATGGAGCTCACAGTAAGTAGGAGAAAGAAAAGGTTTTGAATCCCCACTTTGTAGTCAGGGGAACTGAGTCACAGAGAAGTTAAGTGACTTACTCAAGGTTACACAGCAGGTAAGTGGCAGAGCCAGGATTAGAACCCAGGTTTTTGGGCTTCTAGGACCGTACTCTTTCCATTGGGCCATGCTACTTTATTTATAGAGTTTGGAGATGAATCCAAAAGGTCTTTAAATAAAATACTTCAAAGGATTTGATGGATAGAGGAAGATCTGAGACTTTAAAGAGAAAACAAACCTACCTTATTAACTATCAGTTAAAATTCACACTATCCTGAAAACAAAACTTCTTTGGAGGGTGAAAACACTGCCTCTGCCAGTATCACAGTACAGAAATCTGCGTGTCAGGCAAGGAGAGATTGGAAATGAAATCTGTCAGTCGAGCTCCCATAAAGAAGCTAACCCCCTCTGCATTTTACTCTGATTAATATTAATAGACCTTGCAGGCTAGCAGGAAGGGGAGAGTGGACCTCTTTTCGTATGACCCTTATTATATAACAAGTAGATACTATGACTTTTGTAATTAGCCCAAAAACCTCTGCACTTTTTACATTATATACAAAAACCTAATAAGAGAAAGGTTAAGGACTACATTTCATGAGCTGTCATGTCTCTCTTGGCACACACAAAAAAAATTTAAACCCAGGAAATGTTAAGCATATTTTCAGAATCCCAATATGAGAACTAATGAGTGCCCAGCATGGGCAGACATATTCAAAAAAAGAAAATGACATATGCAGTTTTTGAAACATACTGTGATGTCCAGGGAATGAACATAAGATATTCATATATAGATACAGTAACCTCATGGCTGTTTAAAACAACTGCACAGGAAAAAAGATGATTTTTTTCCTCCTCTAATCATTTAGAACTCTCCTGCGCCCTCCTCCCCACCGCCACAAAAGTGGGATTTCCAAACAGTCGTTTTTCCCACGATTGAGAGGTGACATTGGGGCAGTTCCTAAGGGCCACAGGGTCAAATTAGAAAGGAGAGGAGATTTGTCTAGATTCACTTCCTGGCCCCTGGCAATCCCTCAGAGTCAAATTTATACTCACTTCAAAACCAGGGAGCACCAGCTAGGTGAAATGCATCTGTAGTGAATCACACCATTAGAATAGTCCTAAACACATCACGGGGAGGGATTATGAAGAGGATGTTAGAGGGGATTTTCGCAGTGGCCCAGAACGCTAGGGACTCTGGCAGCACTGGATAGGAATACCAGGTTTCAGGATGACCTTGATGCATCCCCCAAGCAGGTAGGGTGGATGGGTCAGAAATGGAACTTACAGATAGGGAACAAGGAATCAGAATGGTGTAGTGGACACTGTGTAGTGGGCCTCAGTTGGAAAGTCATGGGTTGTAATCCCTGATCAATTTCTTTATGTGACTTTGGGCAAGTCACTTCACTTCTCTGACCCTCAGTTACCTCATCTGTAAAATGGAAGTTGAGGCTGTGAGCCCCACTTAGGTCATGGACTGTATCCAACCTGGTTTGTTTCCACCCCAGCTTTTAGTACAGTGCCTGGCACATTGTAAGCATTTGAGCAATACTATTATTATTATTGAGATGCATATTTCATTACATACATCATGCCACACATGGGGTGTGATGCAATTGTATCACAGACCTTGCAGAGGTCAGTTCAAACCTAGAGTGCTTTTCTGGATTTACACTTTATTGCTTCTTCCTATCAGTAATTTTTTTTAGTATCTCTCCTCACTGGAACCCTTATAGCCCTTGACATTCACCCCACTCTCAATCCCACAGCATCTAGCTCCCCTCTAGACTGTGAGTTTGTTGTGGGCGGGGAACTGTCACTCTTTATTGCTGTATTGTACTTTCCCAAGTCCTTATTACAGTGCTCTGCACACAGTAAGTGCTTAATATGATTGAATGAATGAATGAACTATGTACATATCCACAGTTCATTTATTTATATAAGTGCCTGTCTCCTGCTCTACTCTGTAAGCTCCTTTTGGGCAGAGAACATGTCTACCAGTTCAGTTGTATCATACTCTCCCAAACACTTAGTTGAGTATTCTGCACATAGTAAATCTCAATACATTCTACCGATTGTAAGCTCCTTGAGGGTAGGAATATCTACTGATTCTATTGCACACACTCTCCCAATGCTTAAAGGTCCTTCAGAGCAAGGGCTCTCTTTTGGAGCTGCAGAACCTGGGAGTGGGAAGGAGGCCTGAGAGCTAAAAACTAAAGTACCAGCAAATATGAGCTCCCTGTATCATATTTGAACTGGACAGTGGTCAGGCCAACTGGAAACTAGACACTCCAATATAAAACTAGAATACCAGAGAATTAGCTGAGACTTTCCCTGTCCATAATGAGCTTACAGTCTAGAGATCACACCGATAGGTAGGACGGGTGCCTGAAATTCTAAACCATGTAATCTGCCCAAAAGGTTTAGAGTTTGAGTAAGCCACCCTGCCATGGAGGAATGACAAATGTTACCTAAATGAGCCAAGCTTAATGGCTTGACATTCTCAGTACTAGAGAAATGGCTTTGGGGAAAGTAGATTCCAATCCACTTTCCAAAAAGCCATTTTTTAATAGTTCTAATTGGAATCTACTTGCAGCTAATCAACAGTACAGGTATAAAGTACTTCATTTGCAAATAAAATTTTCTCTACAAAGTGTTTGCCATTTATATTACCAGTGAAAACAGGCTCTTTATCCTTATAAGCTGCTATAAGGTTCTCTTGAAATTACTTTCTAAATTTGGATTATTTCTTGGCTTTGGCAGTCTGCAGTGAAAACTCCTTGATGATTTATGTGCTATAAAAGGATGTGCTATATCTATGCATGTAAAATATCACTTCATAATAATTACAATAATAATCATAACATGCCAAGCACTGAGCTAAGTGCTGGGGTAGAGACAATCAAATACAATCCTTGTCCCTGATGCAGCTCGCAATTTAAGGGAGGAGCGAAAACAGGTATTGAACCACCATTTTAAAGATGAGGCCCAGAGAAGTTAAGTGACTTGACCTAGGTCACACAGCAAGTAAATCTGGAATGAGAACCCAGGTTTCCAGACTCCCAGTCCTGTGCTATTTTCAGTAGGCCATATTGCTTCTCCTCCTCATCATCATCATGAAGTGCCAAACACAAAAGCATCAATATCAGGGAATATATTGCCTGGAAACCAAACTGTCCAGTATAAAACCTGACATAATATACTATTAAAAAAATGCACATCACAGTTGAACCCAGGACTCAGGGCAACTTGTACAGTTCATAGTTACCCAAACCCCAAGAACTCAATTTCATTGTCCAAATTCTCCCTCTGGCTTAGAACTCCCACCCCTTTCATATACAACTGACCATCACTCTCCCAACCTTCATAGTCTTATTAAAATCCTATCTCTTACAAGGTGCCTTCCCTGACAAAGGTCTCATTCCCTGTACTCCCTCTTCCTTCTGTGTCACTCTTACCCTTGGATTTGTTCCTTGTAAGCACTTGCAAGATACCCTACCCTTAGTCCCACACTGCTTATGTATCTGTAATTTATTTTAATATCTGTCTTGCCCTCTGGATTGTAAATTCTTCATAAGGTGGGAACGTATTTACGAACTTGTTTTGTACTCTCCTATGGACTTAGTTCAGTGCTGTGCACAGACTAACTGATCAATACATACCTTTTTTTAATGGTATTTGTTAAGCACTTACTATGCATCAAGCACTGCTCTGAGCCCTGAAATGGATTCAAATTAATCAGATTGATTGAACCACTGATTCTTCTTCCAACGATAAACATAATTAGATAATTTCCATATCTAATTCTAGCTGAAGTGATTGATTTTAAACAGGAAACATACAAGTGCAGCACCTCATTTGACAGCAAGCAGTAGCAAGTTCAAACTCTCTTCCTAATCCCACAGACAGATGCACAAAAAAGAAATTTCCAATAGTGGATCAATTCATTAGTTTCATTTTTTGACTTACCAAATGTTTTACACACATCTGCACCAAGACAGCCTTATCATGAACCTCTTCCCAAATATGATTTTTTTAATGGTATTTATTAAGCACTTACTATGTGTAAAACACTATTCTAAGCCCTAGGGTAGGTACAAGTTAATTTGGTTGGACGGAGTATGTGTCCTGCATGGGGCTCACAGTCTAAGTAGGTGGGAGAATAGAGGCACAGAGTCGTTAAACTACTTGCCCAAAGACACACATTAACAATTGACAGAGCTGGGATTAGAACCCAGGTCCTCTGACTCCCAGGCCAATGTTTCTTCCACTAGGCCATGCTGCTTCTGCTGATTTGCTTAATGCCAGAATGAAGATTATAAATCCATGTTTGAAAAAGTTGAGGACTTTGATTTAAAATACCACCTAAAATGACACCTACCCCAGTGAATGGCTCTGTTTCAGGAGCTTATAGTGTTACTAGAGTATTATATTCCCTGAAAATCCCGCTATTTTGAATATTTTAACTGGCCATGAAAGAATCATACACAAAAAGCCCATTTGTAGGGGAAAAATAGGCAACCTAGAAAAACTGCATATTGTTAAAACAATAAAAGTTTGAGGTAAACCCATCAAAGAAAGAATTTTACTAAGTGCTCAAGCACAAGGAAAAGGTCTATTTTTCGCCCCCTCCCAAGTCCTACTTTTATGTTCCTTTGATACAAGGTGGCACAAAGTCAAGAGAGAACTTAAAACAAGCTGCACATTAATATTTGAAAAAGGGCACCCAGTCTGTTTGATGTAACGCCCTTCATGCAAATCATGGCGTCCGGCAGAATTCCCAGTAGGAACAAGCCTGCTTTCTTCTTAGCGAGTTCTCTTTTACGCCGGATTATAATGAACTTTTCACACTCCCTTTGCAACCCCCCTGAGCAAGGCAGAAATACAGCTACTCCACGCTATCTTGCCGACTACTTTGGCACACTTTTTTTTTTTTGCTGTTTTATTAATTTTTGGTAACAGCAAAGGAAGAGAAACAATTTGAGTTGAGTGGGAAAACAACCTTTTCTGGGTCGACTCGGGGAAGGGGATTGGTGAGCCCTCCCCAGATCACCATTTGATTTTAGATAATCAATTGAAGTATTTGCTAATGAAAAATACCCATTTATGAACATTCATGAAGAGAGATGGAGAGAAGTGTTTGGAGGGAGGGAATAAGATGGTACAGAAGTCTGACAAAAATAAGATAGTAATAATAATGTTATTCAAGTTGACTATGCACCAAATGCTGTGCTAAATGCTGGGTTAGGTACTGGAGAAGTTTGGTGTCCTAGGCACATACATAGATATGAATAATCCACTGATACAATCCCTTATGCATTCTGATTCTACTCTGCAATTAGTCTTTTGCTCACCTCACCCTTTGGACAGTAAACTTCTTAAGGGCCAGAATTATATCGACTTACTTTACTGTACACTCTCAAACATTTAGTCCACAGTGCTCTGCACTAAGAACTCAAAAAACACTATTGGCTGAAGAAATGTGTAGCCTTCACGTATTATGGAATAACTGGGTATATAGGTCCAACATCTTTTTCCAGTTACAAGGACATACAAGGATATAACTTTGCAAACAACCCACTCATCATTCAATGAATGGCATTTGTTGAGAGTCTATTGTTTGCACAACACTGCATTCATTAAGGGTGTCGTGGGGGAGGGCGTTAATAATGACTGATAAGCAACACTTGATTCTCTATCCCTTGGGATTTTATACTGTAGGAGGGATTGCATTGTGTCGCCTTTGAGAATTAATACAGAGGTCTGTTTTTGTTTTTTTCCAGCCAATCAATAGGCGTATTCCTTCACTAGGGAGAGAAATGGAGGGTGCATATAATAATAATGTTGGTATTTGTTAAGCGCTTACTATGTGTAGAGCACTGTTCTAAGCGCTGGGGTAGATACAGGGTAATCAGGTTGTCCACGTGAGGCTCACAGTTAATCCCCATTTTACAGATGAGGTAACTGATGCACAGAGAAGTTAAGTGACTTGCCCACAGTCAAAGAGCTGACAAGTGGCAGAGCGGAGATTCGAACCCGTGACCTCTGACTCCCAAGCCCAGGCTCTTTCCGCTGAGCCATGCTGCTTCTCTATGCGTGTGTGTGTGTGAGAGAGAGAGAGAGAGAGAGAGAGAGAGAGAGAGAGATATGGGGGGTGGAGGGTGCGGTGGCATCTTTTATCCTTTACATTTGAAAAGAGCCCTTAGGTAGTTCTTTAGTCCTGAAATTTTTCACTCTGCATGACTACATGTCCTCTCAGATTTGGAACACCTTACCCAGCTTTCTTAAACCAAAAAACAAAAAAGTCTTTCTTTAGCATGCTGCAAACTAAAATATAGAAATTACCTAATACTGTGAACACATTTCTACAAGGTGACCATCATTTGCAGGGTACATATATAATGACTTCTCTTCCCTTCTGAAAACACTGAGGGAAAGTATTTTGACTGCCCCTGTCCCCTACCAGACAATTGGTGGATTTCCTCTATCCCCTGCATCTAGCAGATGTTGGTTCCTGCTGCTCCAGAGAAAGGCTAATACATTCTGCTAGTTATTGCTATTCCTAAGACATAAAGCCCTGCTTGACTTAAACAGATGATAGCTTGTGCCTATGAGCTTCTAATTATCTTTCTAATGATCTCACCTTGCATAGATACCTCTTAGTAACAGTTAAGAAATGACACCGCCTTTTCAGAAACAAATATAGAGATACAGAAGAAACACTTCTTACATTAGTATCAGAGAGCATTAAATCTGTTTTTCTTGAAAAAAAATGTAAAAATGTTTGAGCTTGCAAGTGCCATGGGTATAGCTGTTTAGCATAAGGAAAATGTGGGAAGAAAAGGACCTTATGTACCTTGTACTAATGAAGAACTCGTTAGGGGTGAATCAAACCTAATGTGTGTTTTTTTTTTCTGTGAGCTTGCTGAATAGCAAATAGAAACTACTCATACTTGTTGCATAAAGATTATGAACTAGATGTTCAAAAATCTGGTGTTATGGGGAAAATTTGGCAAAGTGTATGATGTATCTGCATCAACAAAGAAGATGCCCTCATGGAGAATTTCCCAGTGATCTGAGAATCAAGAGTAGACAGGCAGTGGTGCCAATGTCTCCTGCTTACAGTGATGAACTCACCATTTCCACTTGTCCTCTGATAAACGGTCATCTCAAACCACATGCTCCATTTTGATTGGAGGATAAAGAATAATAATAATAATGTTGGTATTTGTTAAGCGCTTACTATGTGCAGAGCACTGTTCTAAGTGCTGGGGTAGACACAGGGGAATCAGGTTGTCCCACGTGGGGCTCACAGTCTTAATCCCCATTTTACAGATGAGGTAACTGAGGCACGAGAAGTTAAGTGACTTGCCCACAGTCACACAGCTGACAAGTGGCAGAGCTGGGATTCGAACCCATGAGGGATAGCAGTAATAACAATGATGGTACTTCTTAAGCACTTACTATGTGCCAGGCACTGTACTAAGCTCTGGGGTGGATACAAGCAAATCAAGTTGGATGCTGTCCCTGTCCCAGCCTCAACTCCCATTTTACAGATAACAGGCACATAGAAGTGAAGTGACTTGCCCAAGGCTATACAGCAGACAAGTGATGGAGCCAGGATTAGAACCCATGGCCTTCAGACTTGCAGACTGGCCCTATGTCCACAAGGCCATTCTGCATCTCCTCACCCTGAAGTATGTCTATGGGGTTCTGAAGTGGGAGTTGATGTCAGGGGTCTTGAACAGAAGTTTCACCCAGTGAACTCTTAGGTAGGGAAACAGTTTGGCCAGGATGAAAGGCTATGGCCTGGGAGTCCAGAAACTAACATTCTGATTTCAACTCTGCCACTTGCCTGCTGTGTGACCTTGGACAAGTCACCTAACTCCTCCATGTCTCCATTTCCTCTTCTGTAAAAGGGGCTTAAATACCTGTTCTCCCTCCTACTTGGACTGTGGGCATTGTATGGGACAGGGACTGTCCCTGATCTGTTTATTGCTTTCCTATACAGTGCTTAGTACAGCACTTGGCACATGGTAGGGACTTATCAAATATCACAATTATTATCATTATTAGAAGGCATGGCATAAGCTTAAATTGGGCAGCTAACCCCAAATATTCTTTACCAAGTATGGACCAAGTTTAGTGTGAATCCTACCAGGTGGAGCTGAGGTAAGAAACCCATCAGGAGTCTCCAAAAGCTACCCTTTTCACCCTCTATTGGAAGGGTCTATGCTGAAACTGTAGTGCTGTAGGCTGGGTCCTATCAATCATTCAAGATTATCCTTGAACACAGAGCACTGTACTAAGCATTTGGAAGAGTACAATAGAGTTTAATAGACATGATAAGTTAGACAATTTATCTAATTAAAGATAATTAGAGCCCTCAAGAAGCTCACTAACTAGTGGGGAACCTGCATGTTACTAGTAGACAGGTATGGGCTTTGGAGTCAGAGGATTTGGATTCTAATTTCACTGACACCATTGATTATTGTGTCATTTTGGTAAACCACTTAACTTCTCTGTACCTTGGCTTCCTCATCTGTAAAACAGAGGTGAAATACCCTTTTTTCCCCTCCCCCTAAGACTGTGACCTTCATGTAAGACAGGGACCTTGAGACTTCTCTTAATAATAATGTTGGTATTTGTTAAGCACTTACTATGTGCAGAGCACTGTTTTAAGCGCTGGGGGAGATACAGGGGAATCAGGTTGTCCCACATGAGGCTCACAGTTAATCCCCATTTTACAGATGAGGTAACTGAGGCACAGAGAAGTGAAGTGACTTGCCCACAGTCACACAGCTGACAAGTGGCAGGGTCGGGAGTCGAACTCATGAACTCTGACTCCGAAGCCCAGGCTCTTTCCACTGAGCCAGGCTGCTTCCCAGCTTCTTGTAACTACACTAGTGTTTAATACTACAAAATATTATAATACGTTCATAAATGATACCCAAGTCCTGAAGTGGCAATTGGGGGATGTAATTTGGAAAGGTTTGACTTGGGTTGATGAGAATGGGGGTACTTGGAATCACATCATGTTCACACCAGAAGGATTTTTCCTCATAAAAAATAATTCATCACTGAACTTCATTCAGTTCCATCTCCAGTATATGAGCAAAATAAAGACATGTCCTACCATTGGCTCAGAAAAGCTGGATGTAACTTATTTACTAGAAGTCTTCACCTTGCAGTTTATTGTTTTAAATTTGAATTAGGACTTTTCTCCTTCCTTAATAATGTTGTCCTTCATAACTAGGAGAGCATTTCCATAGCATTTGGCAGATCTAGCCAAGAATTTTTCCTCCAAAGGCCAGTTTGACCCTGCAAGATGGATAAATGCCAGGTGTCAGGATTGTTTTGCTCTACATCTAATCATTTTCCTAGAGTAGAGGCAAAGGAAATTCAGGAGGATGAGTTTCCAGGAGACCTGGGCTCTCCTTCTGAATCTAGGCAACTTTCCAATCATCAGGTAGTTATTGCTTTTAAGATCTATCCTCATCAGTATCTGCTATTTCACACTATATTTCCTCCGGGCATCATTGTACAGTGCTCATCTGGTTCCAGTGATTTACTACTGTTGAATTTTTGAAGTTGAATTCCCTCATAGAGGCTTCACTCTCTGTTAAGCCCATACTGAATTTCCATGAAAAGTGCATTTGGAATAGGAATTTTCCTATCATCTATGGTTAAGGCTGATGTAAAATATTTATTTTACTCCTATGCTGGTTCTCACTCCTCTTCAATTTTGCTCTACAAAATTTAGACATTCTGAGGAAATATTATCCGTATAGCCACATTCTTCTGTGTTTAATAGGGTATTGTTTTTTCTGCAATGGGACCTTATTTTTTTTTTTTTAAAGCAGACACTACTATTCTTCACCCAACTCATAAAGGGCCAAAACACACTCACATGTCCAGAAAAAATACACCAATTTCTATTAATATTGTGTTTTTTTTGAAAAAAAGAGTTAGGTTAAAAAGTTATTTATTGCTGTGCTGTGCATCTTTACCAGGATATGATTCAAAATTATTTTTATCTTGGTGGGCGGGGGGAAGGCATGGCGTGAGGGGGACAGACCACAAAATTCTCTCATTGTATTGTAAACTTCTTGAGGGCAGGAATTATGTTTTTGATTTCTATTATGCTCTCCCAAATTCTTATAACAGTGATCTGCACAGAGTAACTGCTGAGTAAATACCTATGATTGATGACAAAGTAGTCATTCTAGTTTTTTCTGGGTTGGTGGATCTTTCTGAGTGTGTGTAATTGTGGCTGGGAAAACTTGGGTATCATTCCAAGGATGTTTGTTGGTGTGTATAAGTCTAAATACTTTACTTGAACCTGTGTTTGTTTATACAGGTCTCCCTGTGGGTAATTGGAGTAGTAGTGATGATGTTTGTGGTTAGTCACTGACTGCCTACTGTGATTGAATCACTATACTAAGCACTAGAGAGAGTACAGTATAATAGAGTTGGTAGATATTCCCTCCCTAGATGGAATTTACAGCCTCCATGCACAGGCTTATGAGGATCTTATGTGTGTAGACGAGAGGGATAATGTCCTACATTGTGTTTCCGTGATTTTCTGACTAGTATGAATTAATGTTTGTGTGTGCTAGAGCACGTATTTGAATGCATCTCCTTATGGATATTCATGTCTATATGCATAAGCAGGGCTTGTGCATGCCCCTGGGTTTATTTATTGAGAGCTTACTGCATGCAGAGCACTGTACTCAACACTTGGGAGAGTACAATATAATGATAAATCAGAGTTGGTAGATACATTCTCTGCCCACGATGAGCATAGAGTCTAGAGGGGCATGTATACGTTGTGCTTCCATGAGTGCTGAACTTGGTTTTATCAGCCATGTCCACTTATCTCTCCTACTTCTACCACATTAACAATCAGAGCTGGCAATGTGGTGCCATTTGTATTTGTCCCAGAGTGCCCCCGGAGAGTGAGCATAAAAGTGTGGCCCAAGCTCAACTTACTGAGCAGCAAGTAATTAAACATGCACATAGGATCCAAATTGACTTGGGCACTGGCCCTCCCTGCCCCATATCCATCAGCAATGGACCTCATCCTACCAGGGAGACCTCAGGCATAGCAATTCTGTACTCTTGGGTAATCACTGGGACATCTGCATATTTAGCATGCAGGGAGTGTGGCTCTTGACCTGGCCCATGTGAGATCTATCGGCTCCGTGAATATGGCATCAAGGCAAGACAGCACTGAGGACCTGTCCAGCAGGGAAGACCAGGTTAAAAGTAGGTTGGAACAAGATTTCATCCCACCAGGATCAAGAAAAATAATACGACCCCTCTAGGTCAACCAATCTGCATGTAACGTCAAAAGCTGGGCATCAAAGTAAAAGGTTTTTGTGGGGCAAGAGAACAATGACCAGGTCAGATCATTAAAATGGAAAGGTAGCTGTGTCTATGGGCAGTTTCCCAAGAGTGAAGGCCCAAATGTCCAAGAGAATACAGATGGCTTGGGAAAAAGAGTGTATCAGCTTCATCTACTGCAGATTTTTGTTTGTTTTGTTTTCAAATAGTATTTAAGTGCTTACTTTGTGCCAGGTACTGTACTAAGCGCTGGAATAGATACAAGCTAATGAGGTTGGACCCAGCCCATGTCTCACATGGGTTCATGGTCTTTTACAGATGAGGTAAAGGAGGCACCAAGAGGTCACTTGCCCAAGATCACACAACAGACAAGTGGTGGAGTGGAAATTAGAAGCTATTTTAGGTTCACACTCTGCTGTTGGCAGGTCAACCAATCCCTGTCCCGATTTTGGTCTCAATTCCTCTTCTTCATTACTTGTGACCAGTGATATTAATTCCTGTATTTATTCAAACCTTACTCTATGCCAAGAACTGTGCTAATAACAGAGAAGGTCCAAGGCAATCAGATCATATACAGTCCCACCTGGAGCCCGCCACCTGAGGAAGAGAGGCAGGTATCATATCCTTATTTTACAGATGGGAGAACTGAGGCCCAGAGAGGCAAAGAGTTTTTTTTCCAAAGTCACAAAGGAGGCTGGTAATGTAGAACTTCAGTCAGGTCTGCTACAGGGGTGAGTATTTGCATAAGAGGCATCTGATTGTCCAACAAATCTAGTCTCAGCATCCCATCAATTCTATCCATCTTAATGTGAAAGGGTCCAACTATGAGCCAACATGGCACGACCTCCCTGTCAGCCATATGATGTAATAATAGTAATGAGGTAACTGAGGCTCAGAGAAGTGCCCAAGGTCACACAGCCAACACACGAGAAGCAGTATGGTTTAGTGGAAAGAGCACGGCTTGGGAGTCAGAGGTCGTGGGTTCTAATCTCAGCTCTGCTACTTATCAGCTGTATGACCTTGGGCAAGTAACTTAACTTCTCTGTGCCTCAGTTACCTCATCTGTAAAATGGGGATTAAGACTGAGCAACATGTGGGACAACCTGATTACTTTCTATCTACTCCAGCGTTTAGAACAGTGCTGGGCACATAGTAAGCACTTAACAAATACCATCATTATTATTACATGGAAGAATGGGGATTAGAATCCAGGTCCTTCTGACACCCAGGTCCATGCTCTATTATGCCACTCTGCTTCTCCATTCACCAATGCAGATGGACAGCGATGGAGGTAGCAGCAACAGCTCTTCCGTGGACGACTGGGAAAACCCAGCCTGGCTTCTTCCCCTCCCTCAGTTGCTAAACCTGGCAGTGGCAGTGGTAACAGTGGCCACTTTCAACCAGGAAGAAGGGAAGTCCCCCTGCCCTGCCAGGGGTCCACCAACAAACACTTTGGTTTCAGGGGAAAGGGAGTATGACTGAGTCCCCCTCCCCATGTGCAGTCTTGGTGAAAGACCCAACTTCCTCTTCCCTGGCATCCCTCCCCACTCGGAAGATCAGGTGCCCAAGTAATTAGAACCATGAGACAGATCCATTAGTGGGCAGGGAACGTGTCTCCTAACTCGGTTATATTGTACTCTCCCAGACTCTGAGTACTCGGCACTCAGAAAGCATGCAGTAAATATCATCCATTGATTGATTAGTGGTCATTAAAAAAAATGGCCATTGGGTGGAAGGTTTTGAAGGATTTTACTTGAAAAGCCTTTATGTACAGCAATAGGAATAGCTGCATTTCCAAACCCTTTTGCATCCCATACTCTTCCTCTGTGTTTTTTCCATCAGGCCGTACTGTCTCAAGTTACCCAACTCAGCTCCATTTCTACCTTTAATTGCCTCATACCCTTTAAAATGACAAGTAGTCCAGGGGGGTGGAGATTGAGGGAGAAAGCCCTACTGAAAGTTCACCTCTTCCAGGAGGCCTTCCCAGACTAAGCCCCCCTTTTCCTCTGCTCTCTCCCCTGCCCATTGCACCAACCCACTCCCTTCGCTCTACCCCCTTGCCCCACAGCACTTATGTATATATGTACACATTTATAATTATATTTACTTTTCTTAATGGTGTATATATCTATAATTCTGTTTATTTATGATGATGCTACTGATGCCTCTTTACTTGTTTTGATGTCTGTCTCCCCGTTCTGGACTGTGAGCCCACTGTGGGGATGGATTGTCTATCTGCTGCTGAATTGTACTTCCCAAGCACTTAGTACAGTGCTCTATACACACTAAATGGTGGCAGAACCAGGATTAGAACCCATGACCTATAATGATGGCATTTATTAAGCTCTTACTCAGTGCCAAGCACTGTTCTAAGAACTGGGGCAGGTACAAGGTAATCAGTGCTCTGTACAGTGCTCTGTATACACTAAGCACTCAGTAAATATGATTGAATGAAACATCTCCCTTTTGGTGCTCCCCATTCCAAGTTCTTCCAGGATTTCAAGGTGCTAAGACTTCTCTTTATTTCTCTGTTCAGTCATTCTGAAGCTCCTCAAGCCCTTTATCAACAGTGTTGAATTCAGTACCAGATCAAGGCTCTGATCCAGGCTGGTGTCAAGAATTATTATTCCTATTTTTAACAGCTGAGGAAGTGAAAGAATAGAGAAGATAATTGAGAGCGGTGCCTTGGCAATGAAGCATGTCGTCAATTAATATTCATTTAGTGTCTCTGAATGAAGGTCTCTCTCCTAGAAGGCATGGGGATTTAGAATGTAGGTTAGGCCAGCTCTCCTTCTTCAAGGAATTCATAATCTAAGCATTTTTTGGCTTACTTTCGAGTGCTGGATCTACTATATTAGTGATTAAAAGGTTGATTTTCCATTTGGGACAGGTTTGAATCTTGTGACTATTTGGCTGCACATGCCTCAATTATTTTTCATGACTTCTCTTCCTCATATGGGGATAGTTCTAATTATATTGCATCTACCCCAGTGCTTAACACAGTGCTCAGCACATAATGAACCCTTAATGAAAAGCATAATCAACTTGCGCTTACTGCCATTTAGAATTTCTTTAACAGCTCTCAGTTCTGTCTTTTCAATAAATCTACTAATCATATTTTTTATGGTATTTATTAAGTGCTTGCTGTGTGCCAGGCACCACAATAAATGCTGGGTTGCATACAACCTAACCGGGTTGGACACAGTCCCTGTTCTACATGGGGCTCACAGTCTAGATACCCATTTTACAGATGAAGTAACTGAGGCACAGAGAAGTAACTTGCCCAAGGTCACACAGCAGACAAGTGGCAGAACTGGAATTAGAACCCATGACTGCCAGGGCTGTGCTCTATCTACTATGCCATGCTGCTTCTCCCTTTTTGAAAGTTTTCTGGGTGCAGAATACTTTACTAAGAGTTTAGGAGACCAATCCATAAATCACATTTATTTAGTGCTTACTGCATACAGAGAACAGTAATAAGCACTTGAGAGAGTATAAGTGACACATACCCTGCCCATATAAAGCTTGCAGTCTAGAGGGGGAGACAGAGCTTAATATAAAAAGAAAGAATAATGGATATGTACATAAGTGCTGTGGGACTGTAAGGGAGGATGAATGAAGGGAGCAAGTCAGGGTGATGCAGAAGGTAGAGGAAGAAAGGGAAATGAGGGCTTAGGCAGGGATGGCCTCTTGTAGATGTGCCTTCAATAAGGCTTTGAAGGTAGAGAGTAAATTCCTGACAGTTATGAAGAGGGAGGGTGTTCCAGGCCAGAGGCAGGAGTACAATATAATAGAGTTGGTAAACATATTCCCTTTCCTTCCTACCTCCTACCTGATCTATTCCCAGGAGATACTGCCCCTAGTATCTTCTTTGCTCCCATTCTTGGAACTATTTCCTGAATCCTTTCCCCAGCTCCACCCTACTCTAGTATTGAGGAACTGCAGTGGAGCCCAGAGACTCTCCACCTCTTGGGACACTTCCCATTGGAGAGAAGAAAAGAACAAGCAAAGAGAAAACACATTTTGAGTTTTGGGGACTTAAGTGCTTTCTATATACCAGGCACTTTTCTAAGCACTGGAGTAGATACAAGATATTCAGCTTGGACACAGTCCCTGACCCACATGGGACTCACAATCTTAATCCCCATTTTATAGATGAAGTAACTAAGGCACAGAGAATAAAGTGACTTGCCCAAGGTCACACAGCAGACAGTGTGGAGCCAGAATTAGGACCCAGGTCCTCTTGACTTCCAAGAACGTGTTTTATCCACTAGGCAACACTTAGTTAAAATAGCAAAACTGGGACCAAAGTGAACTCCAAAAGAATAAGATTGCAAGAGTCGGTGATTTTCCACACATGTCCTTTCTAGGATGGCCATGTATCTGGCTTTATACTGGACCATCTGTTGTGTTTATTTTTTCTCTTTATTAAGTGCTTACTATGTGCCAGACACTCTACTAAGCACTGGGGCATATACAAGCTAATCAGGTTGGACAAAGTCCCTGTCCCAAATGGGGCTCACAGGCTTAGTCTTCATTTTACAGATTAGGGAACTGAGGAAGAGAAGTGAAGTGACTTGTCCAAGGTCACACAGCAGACAAGTGGTGGTGCTAGGATTAGAATCCAGGTCCTTCCAACTCCCAGGTCCGGGCTCTATCCATTAGACCATGCCGCTTCTTAGTTTCCAGCTGTTCTGTCTCCTGTACTAGTACAGGTATGGCACTGGGCACCTTTATGTCTGGTATTTATATTTCAAGCATTCAAGTTACCTCAGTCACAGCTCCTTCCATCTCATTCTATGGCCCGAAACACCAGTATCCAAAGGGACACAGGAAGGGATACCAAGTGCTGAAGGATACTGGGTGGTTTTGGGGTACCACCAATCAGTAAATCATATTTATAGAGCACTTACTATGTGTAGAGCACTGTTCTAAGTGATTGGGAACAATTAGAAGACATGTACCCTACTCATAATGTGCTTACAGTCTAGGTGGGAAGACAGATGTTAATATGAATAAATAATTGATAATAAAGATATGTACATAAGTGATGTGGCATTGGGGCAAATATCAAATGTAACCAGGGATACACTCTAGGTGTCAGATAATTTGGTTTACTTCTGCAAAATGGTCTGGATTTCATTCCAGAAACTTGAGGCAGGACCCTGTAAAAGGTGTAGCTTACTGGATAAGCCTTGGAGTCAGAAGGACCTGGGTTCTAATCCCAGCTCCAACACTTGTCTGCTGTGTGAACTTGGGCAATGCACTTGACTTCTCTGTGCATCAGTTACCTCATCTGTAAAATGAGGATTAATTCTGTGAGCCCCATGTGGGACACCAGGTTTCCAACCTGATTAGCTTGTGTTTACCTGAGCACTTAGTACAGTGCTTGGCACATAGTAAGTGCTTAACAAATACCATAAAAAAAATGGAACATCACATTTTGGGGTAACATTAATGACCACCCTGGCCCTTGCCCCCCATGGACCTCTAGGCCACAGAGAAGGAGGAGACTGTTATCCATGTCCACAGATTGTGTTTTGCCTTAGTTGCCCATTGATCAGAAAGCTGAGATCATCTCATGAGAGCACAACCACAGGGCGTATGCATTGTGAAGTACTCCTAAATATGTATTTCTATCCGCTGCAATAAACCTTAGCTGGGTATTACACAGGAAGACGATTTTGCCTCGTCTAAAAACAATTCATGCCTGAAGAAGGATTTTCAAATTATAACCCATGATTTTTTTCCCCAATTCCTTGCTTCAAGCAAAAGCATATGTTTTTGCTTCATTGCGCATTTTCTTCAAAGTTCTGCTGGCCAAAAGCAGGACAGGTAATCTATATGTCTCAGTGGGGTGTGCTTCAGTGTGAGTTTCCTGTGCGATTTTGGAGAAGGAGACAGATGAGATAACTGAGAGCGATCCCAGGAGCAAGCACTTCGAAGGCAATAGTACCATTTAAAGAGCATAAAATTATACTAAAAATTAAAAATGCACCAAGTGCATAAAAAGCAGTGTGTGTGTTTAGAGCCCAAAACATCCAACTTAATCTATCTTTTCTGGAAAATTAGATTATTTATTGCAGTCATGACACCATCATTTTAGTGGTGGAATTTAGCTGGTAGGCGAATGTCAACAGAGAATTGCTAATTTAAATACCTGTTCTTCCTCCCATTTAGACTGTGAGCCCAATGTAGGTCAGGTCCAAAATGATTATCTTAACTACCATAGCGCTCAGTACACTTTTTGGCACATAGTAAGCACTTAACATTTTAAAAAATTATCTACCTTACCTAGGAAGTGCTGCATTCTGAAAAGATTTTCAGCTAAAACAGCTGATGAACAGGAAAGAGAACATTCAATTCAATACCACTGTGCTCAGGGAAAAAATGTGTTTAAAAGATGAAGGAACTGAGAGATTCCAGTTTCCCCAGCATTTCCAAAAGTTAGTTTAAAAGTGATGTTGTCCCATTTAGAAGTTTATTACTATTCTATTTTTCTACCTCTCTGTCCCAGTGATGCCCACCAACCCTTTTTAGGAACATATCCATCCAATAATCAGATTACTGAATAAACTCTGCAATTCTCACATGGTTAATTGATGTTAATGGAGTTGCTAGTTAACCAAACACAGCATATCACTTATCTAAGTGAAGAATTAACAATTAGGTGACCCTTCTTTGAGAGGTTCAGTTAGGACTCTTACACTGGAAGAAGTGGATGGGATGGGTATTTCAATTTCAGTCAGAGCACATGTTATCTCAACCTGCTCTTCCAGCCCTGACACCCAGAAAGAATGCCTCTCTCTCCAACCGAGTGAAGGAATCCCTGCCGGGTATTTTCATGCTCCAATGCAAACCCACAGCATCCCTGATTCAAAGTTCAATGTTGCAGCTCCCACATCATTCACTGACAATGTGAGGAAAGGGCCCAGTTGGCTCAAGGGTCACTGGAAGTTGTCATCCTGATGATTTTTGTTGTTGTTTTCTGGGTAGTACTGCTCAAACAAACTTTTAGAGGACTGGACAGTCAGGAACTTTAAGGGGTGTTTCTGGAATCTAGTCCAAAAGAAAGCAACTTCTGCCTAAACATTTACACTTATTCCTGAGTCCTCATGCCCTGACAAGAGGTTGTCATTCATTCATTCAATAGTATTTATTGAGTGCTTACTAGGTGCAGAGCACTGTACTAAGCACTTGGAATGTACAAATCAGTAACAGAGAGACAGTCCCTGCCCCTTGATGGGTTTACAGTCTAATCGGGGGAGAACTTTTCATTCCTGGGAGGTATTGGGAGCTACTCTTCATTTAAAAATTATTGAATTATTTACTGAGGAAAGGGACCAACAGGTGATTATTAACAATTGTGAATGGAGGTATTTAAGCCTAGAAGAGAGACTGATGGAATGATAATTATCCAAAGGATACAGTTTTCTATAACATCCCAAGAGTCCAGAAGACCTGTTTCCTCAATATCAACCATGCTTCAGTTGACAAGCTAACCACACCACTCCTATTTTAGTAAGCTACGTGTGGCATCAGCTCTTCCTTCCACCAGATCTACAGCATGTGATCATCTGAATTCCCAAGTTTATAGCTCGCAGAGGAAGTACTACAGAAGCTACAAGTGCCATCAAAGTATTTCGAACTTATACAGGATATCCCAATTCTCTCAGATTGATTATGCACAGAGTTCTCCTAAAATGTGGTAGTTGCATTTTTAAAGAATATCATGTTATAAGAAAGTTGTATTATATTAACCATCAATTCATTGGAAATTGAAGGGTTAAGGCTCATACTTGCCACCATGACTGGCATTTTTCAATTCACCTATGTTATTGTTAGGTCCACACCAAGCAGAATGCATTCATTCATTCAGTCATATTTATTGAGCACTTACTGTGTGCAAAGCACTGGAATAAGCAGTTGCAAAGTACAATTCAGCAACAGAAACAATCCCTGCCCATAACAGACAATGACACCCTCGCCACTCACTGCTGTTTTTCTATATTAAATTCTGTAGAGTTTCAAAAACACTAAGCAATACAGAGCCCCATAAGGCTGAGTCAGAAGCTGGGAAGTTCAGCAGTTTCACACATGCTTGCACTCGTTTCTACAAATACTGACTTGTATCAACAGGTGGGTCATGTTCTACTAGAACACACTTATTTTATGAGAAGAACATTTTAAATTCATCCTTTGTGTTCTATTTTATTTTTGTGTGAGAAGGAGCATGGCTCAGTGGAAAGAGCCCGGGCTTGGGAGTCAGAGATCATGGGTTCTAGTCCCAACTGTACTGCTTCTCAGCTGTGTGATCTTGGGCAAGTCACTTAACTTCTCTGTACCTCAGTTCCCTCATCTGAAAATGGAGATGAAGACTGTGAGCCCTACATGGGACAACCTGATTACATTGTATCTATCCTAGCGGTTAGAACAGTGCTTAGCACATAGTAAGCGCTTAAACATTATTATTAGTCAAATTATGTACTGCAAATTCATGTAGGTGTACAAACGAGTTAAGCATAAAAGTGAATTTGTTCAACCTTGCAAGTAAAAAGTGAATATAATAGTAGTAGTAGTATAATTAGACTGTGAGCCCATCATTGGGCAGGGATTGTCTTTATCTGTTGCTGAATTGTAAATTCCAAGCGCTTAGTGCAGTGCTCTGCATCAAGTAAGCACTCAATAAATACTACTGAATGATAATTGTTAACAGCTTTACTTCTTGTCAAGCACCGTTGTAAGCTCAGGGGTGGAAACAAATTGATTAGCTCAGACACAGTTCCTGTTCCACAGCCTGAAGGAGAACAGATATTGAATCCCCATTGTACAGGTAAGGAAACTGAGGTCCAGAGAACCTAAATGTCACCCTAGATCACACAGCAGGCAATGGAGTGCTGAGCTCAGAACCCATGTTTTTTGATTCCCAAGCCAGTACCCTTTCCAGTAGGCCATGTTGCTTCCCTGTTTGGAAATGATCAAATTCCTCAGAAGTTTGATATGGACAACAAACATGACCTCCAACTCTACTGTACTCTCCCAACTGCTTAATACTGTGCTCTGCACACAATATTTGCTCAATAAATGCCATTGATTGACTGATTGATTCTTATTAGCCCCAGTTCTACCCACATTTAGTCAGTCACACAATAAAATTGCTCTTATTAGGAGAAACATCAGTGACTTGCTGAATCAATATATCAATGGTATTTATTGAGCATCTACTGTGTGAAGAACAAATACCATAATTCTTCTTGTTATGATCATTATTGAAATTTGAGCCACCAGGATTGAGAGAGGATGAACCAGAGAAAAATTCATGCAGGTAAATCAAATCCAAAAATTCACAATACACCCTCAGTACATTCACTAGTTAGATACTTATATATAGAAATCTTTTTAGATGTACTTACAAGTCATCACAGGCCTCCTGGTAAAACTCCCACAGTATGATTCAACAGACAGGATCAGTGAAGTAGAGTGCCCTTCCTGTATTTAAGGCCTCTGCCCAGCTGGCTAATCAGACCCAATTACCAGAGGACTCTGGGAAATGCAGTTTCAACAAGAATCAGCTTACTAGGGGATGGAATGGTTACTCCAATAGGTTGTAAAGACTCCTTCTCGGAAAGTGTTGAAGGACATATGAGGGGCCTATTTATCAGGCTCAGAATTGCCTTTCATATAATAGGAGGGGAGATATACTTTTTCCAGTACAATATAAAAAAGTACAGATCAATTTATTCTACAAGAAGCTGTTTGAGGATAATTTAGAGGAAGGAACTGATTTAGTTTACATTTTACAGTGTCCATTTAAATGAATGTTCCCAATTCCACAGATAAATCATCACATGCTATAAATACACAATAGGAAGATAGCAAGAAAAACAAATGAAAAATAATGGAGGAATCCATAGTGCTTGATTTCAGAAAAAAAATTAACTTCCATAGGAAACCTAACAGTTAAAATACCAACTGACTCCCAAATTCTTTCAGGTATCTGCAGCAAATGATGTATTGATTTTGCTGTTAAACTGCACAGCTGTAACCAACACATTAGACATGGAAGATAAAAGCAATGAGTAAAAGCACCTTATTTCATCTGTCACACCTGAGGCTCTGCCTTCTTCAGACCTTCAGTGTATTAGCACAGAAAATCAATTAGGTAAAGAGCTAAACAAATGAAGGGAGAATAAAAAAGGCCTCATTCACTAAGTGTCAGGGGTGTCAATGAGCCCTGGAGATTTAGCAAAGTGGGAGATATCTCCAAATAAACCATATCAACTCTCCCTGAACTTTTTTTAATCTGCAATTATGGACTGTAGATATTGCCAAGTTTATGTTAGTGAGGGTTATGCTATGAACAAACCCAAGCTTTGACAAAGAAAAAATACAGCATTGTGAATCCCAGATACCAGGCTGTTTTAGGGAATACCAATAGTAGTTCTTAGCAACCTTTTCAAAAGAAGCTAGGGTCTCAGAATCCCTTCAGTGGGCTGGGTGAGTGAAAAGAACAGATGAGAGGAGGAAAAGCAAGGTGTCTGAGTGGGAAGATTAGGGACCTGGAAATCAGAGAGACTGGTTTCTAACCCCTACCCTAATATGTGCCTGCTCTGTGACCTTGGACAAGTTAGCTTTGTTTTCCTTAATGATACTTGTTAAATACTAACCATTTGCTAAGCACTGGGATAGGTACAAGATAATCAAGTTGGACACAGTTCCTGTCCCACAGGGAGCTCACAGTTTAAATAGGAGGATGGAAGATTCAATTTCTCATAGGATGCTAAGGCACAGAGAAGTTAAGTGACTACAGCGTGGCTCCGTGGAAAGAGCATGGGCTTGGGAGTCAGAGGTTCTGAGTTCAAATCCCAGCTCTGTCACTTGTCAGCTCTGTGACTGTGAGCAAGTCACTTAACTTCTCTGGGCCTCAATTACCTCAACTGTAAAATGGGGATGAAAACTGTGAGCCTCATGTGGAACAACCTGATTACCCTGTATCTACCCCAGCGCTTAGAACAGTGTTCTGCACATAGTAAGCACTTAAAAAATACCAACATTTTTATTACCTAAGGTCACACAGAAGACAAGGGGAAGAACTGGGATTAGAACCCAGGTCCCTTGACTCCCAGGCCTGTGCTCTTTCCTCTAAGCCACTCTCCTTTCCCCTTCTCTATGCCTCTGTTTCTTTTCTGTAAAATGAGGGGTTAATACCTGGTTTCCCTCATATTTAGACTGAAAGCCTCACGGCACAGACACTATGCTCTTTCTAATAATAATAATGTAATAATGTTGGTATTTGTTAAGCGCTTACTATGTGCCGAGCACTGTTCTAAGCGCTGGGGTAGACATAGGGGAATCAGGTTGTCCCACGTGGGGCTCACAATCTTAATCCCCATTTTACAGATGAGGGAACTGAGGCACAGAGAAGTTAAGTGACTTGCCCACAGTCACACAGCCGACAAGTGGCAGAGCTGGGATTCGAACTCATGAGCCCTGACTCCAAAGCCCGTGCTCTTTCCACTGAGCCACGCTGCTTCTCCATGGCTATACTACTTCAAGGTTTCCATTTAGACTGGAAATTGCCTCTGATACCCTTATGTAGCACCAAAAGGCTTAGAAACCAACCCACAGTGACACAAGACTTACAATGGGATGAGCTAACAATGGACTGACATTTGTCAGTTCATTCCAGAGTTCTGAAGGCCAGAAAATATCATAGAACCAAGAATTCCAGATTTCACCTTGTTAGAAATGTTGCTTTTGTGAACTCCTAAATTACCATGTTCCAAACAACCATAAACTCAGAAGGGAAAGCAAAACAAAACAATTGCGACTATTTCTTTGAAACTTTTTATTTTCTCATGCTCTAGTGGGCTTGATATTTCCTTTGTTCTACTAAATGTTTACAGTCTTTTTCTGATGGAAAAGAATTATTTTGAAACCAATTACAAGCAGCTGCTCTTGTTTTTATTTTTAATTCCTAGTAAACAAAATATTTAAAATTGATGCTACCAGGTGCTTTTCAAACTACACCTAGCTATTTAGTCTTCAGGCATTTCCTGGTGCCCCAATACATGAGATTCTGTTATTAGTATAATGGCATTTGTTAAGCCACTTACTTTGTGTCAATCACTGCTCTAAGCATTGGTTAATAGGGCTTATGGTCTGCGTGCAAGGGAGGAAAAATATTAAACTCCCATTTTATAGATAAGAAAGCTGAAGTACCGAGAAGTATGAAACAGCATAATTTAGTGGAAAGATAATGGATCCGTGAGTCAGAGGAGTTGGGTTCTAATCTCAGTTCCGCCTTTTGCCTACCATGTGATCTCAATTATTTTGATTTCCTAGTGTCAGCTGAAAGGGGTGAGAGTGTAGATTTTGGGACAATTCCCTCGGTATCCAAAGAATAATATCCCTTTTCATTCTTACTTTTTATCTTAAACACTTTTGGATAGAGGGTATTTTCTCTAACTCCTATCTTTCTCACACAAATTTATATCATACACCTCATATGGTGGCTTCAGTTGATTTGCGATTGCTTTACATGATGCTGCTACATATACATCTCTATTGCTTTTCAGACATAATGTAGGCTGCTGTATATGGCCATTTCAATCAATCCATCAATTGTATTTATTGAACACTTACTGAATGATAAGCACTGCTGTAAGCATTTAATAATAATAATGTTGGTATTTGTTAAGCGCTTACTATGTGCTGAGCACTGTCCTAAGCGCTGGGGTAGATACAGGGTAATCAGGTTGTCCCACATTAGGCTCACAGTCTTCATCCCCATTTTCCAGATGAGGGAACTGAGGCACAGAGAAGTTAAGTGACTTGCCCACAGTCACACAGCTGACAAGCGGCAGAGCCGTGATTCGAACCCATGACCTCTGACTTCCAAGCCCCTGCTCTTTCCACTGAGCCACACTGCTTCTCTAAGCATTTGGGAGAGTACAACAGAAGAAAGACCCATCTTCTCTACCCTCAAGGAGCTTGCTCTGTAATGGAGAATAAGAACAGAAATTATTTACAAATATTGAAAGCAGAAGAAAGAACATGGTTCTAAACATCCCCAAACCAGTGTTCTTTCTAACTGACAGTAGCATACCTACCTTCCTCCCCGATGTGTTTCTAGCATTTGATAAGTGTGGTATATTTGTTAAGTACTTACTGTGGACCTAATTGCTAAGGCAGTGTACTAAGTGCTGGGGTAGATACAATGTGCACAGAGAGGACTCAGTGCCTTTCCCACAAGGGTTACACCATTTAAGAATGGAACGAAAACAGGGATGTAATCCACATTTTCCAGATGAAGGAATGAGTCACTGAGAAGTTAAATGACTTTCCTAAGATCCCTCAGCAGGCAAGAAGCAGAGTCTGGGTTAAAACCCAGGTCTTCTGACTCCCAGATCTGTATTCTTTTCACTAGACCCTGCAATTTATACATGTTCTACCTCCAGTTTTCACTCTTTATAGGCAATTTTGGTCTTGTCTCTTCCATTAGTGTGTAGACCTTGCTCAAGTTATATTCTCCCAAGTGCTTAGTACAGTGTCAAACACTCAGGAGATGCTCAGTAAATGTAACTGAGTGATTGGTCCAACCCACATTAGTATGAATATGTCACAGTTAAATAGCGGAATAAATAATGAAATATATGTGGGTAGGGAACATGTCTACCAACTCTATTATATTTTACTCACCAAGTGCTTGGTTCAGTGCTCTTCACAGAGTAAGAGCTCAACAAATACAATCGAATGATTGATTGAAATATACATGCATATGTGAATGCTGCAGATGGGTATAAAGGCCTACCTAAGTGTATATATTTTAGGTTCTAAAGCTCCATTGTCTATTTTCCTAACTCCCTTCAGAATTTACATTTTCAAAATCAGGTTTCCATGTTTTGCAGGGCCAATGTAGGGTCATTATCCTCTGAAACCCTGGGATTCTTAAGATAAGATCATAAAATACGTTCATTTGTTTTTCACTGGTAGAGAAATAGGTTGGGAAATGTCAAGTAGTCTCATGTTCATTTATTAAAATGTCATTATTAGATTTGCCAATTGACCAAAATCTATTGAATCATATGGCGATCACAGCAGAGAATTCTAAACGTTACATAATCCTACAGAACACTTTTAAAGAGACTTTCTACAATGTAGATAAGATTTGAGAAGCACCACTTTAAAGACTGGAAAGACATTTAGGTAAAGTCATTCAGTGAGTTAGTCGATAGTATATATTGAGTACTTACTCTTACAACTTACTCTTAAATACTTATGGCCCTTCAGCACTTATGTACATATCTTTAAATTATACATTTAAAAATTTTTTACCTATATTAATGTCTGTCTCCCCCACTAGACTGTAAGCTTGTTGAGGGCAGGGAACGTGCCTGCCAAATCCATTGCACTCACCATTCCCAAGTGCTCTGTACAGTCTCTGCACATAGTAAGCGCTCAATAAATATCATTAATTGATTACTCTGTGCAGAGCACCATATGGAAGTGTGATTTGCACTGAGGTGTTCGTTTGTTTTACAGACTTGCCTGGGCACCTTTACCGAATCAAATTGGGATAGCAAAATACAGTTAGTGGACACAATCTCTGCCCTAAGGAATTTTAAAATCTAGTTGTGGTGGCAGATACTAAAATAAAATACAGTAGAAGCAGCAATTGAGGATAAATAAATGTTCATAAATTCTATTTTGAGAGGGGGTAGGGTGAGTATGTTACAGATTCAGTGTATCAGTGACAAAGGGAAATAGGGTTGGGGTTGCGAGACAAGTGGTGGAGCCGGAATTAGAACCCATGTCCTCTGACGCCCAGGCCTGTGGCCTGTCCATTAGGCCATACTTCCTCTCAATGACAAAGTTTTATCTGTGTTACTGAATATTCTATTTTCCCCTACCCAAAATGTTATTGTTTAATAGTGAATGATAGTCCATCCCTTTAGTCTAGAAACTCTCCATGGGGTTTGCTTGTATCTAATTATTCATGCAGTGAATGCACTTACCTCTGGAGATTCCAGCCAGAAATAATATTAAGGCCAATTGTTTTTGCCTATCAGAACTCTAAATTTAGCTTTTTTTGTGAATAACTCTAATTTATTCATGGTATAAAAGGTGCATTCATGAATAAAAGGAAATTACCCAGAAGTCCTCAGTTTCTAGCGATGGGTCAAAAGGCCTCATGGATTTTTCTACAGTTTTGCCTAGTACTGTCTGAAACGAAAAACAGTCTGGGTGAACTAATATCTTTAACCCCTTCCTCAAGGAAAGATCAGTTCAAATAATTCAGACCTCAAGAAGCACGAGACCTTAATACCTTTACTCCCCCATCATTCTCTTCTTTAATGGAGTCAGAGAGCAATGATGGAAAGAGACACCTTTTCTTTTAGGATCATTTTCCCACAGTCCATTAGACTGTGCACTTTCTGAGGGGAGGGACTATGTCTTTTCATTCATTCATTCATTCATTCAATAGTATTTATTGAGGGCTTGCTATGTGCAGAGCACTGTATTAAGCGCTTGGAATGAACAAGTCGGCAACAGATAGAAACAGTCCCTGCCTTTTGATGGGCTTACAGTCTAATCGGGGGAGAATTCTTCTACTTTTATAGATGCACCCAAATGCCTAATATGGTGTTCTCCCCACAGTAGATGCAAAATAAACAGTGATGATGAGGAGAAGAAGGAAAAGAATGAAGATAAGGAAGAGAAAGAGGAGAAATTGGAGGAAGATGAGCAGGAGGAAAAAGAGGTGGAGAAAAAGAAAAATTAATGGAACCTTTAGAGTGTAGGAGAAAATTTTAAAAGTTTGTCCTTTCAAGTTTCACACATAATTATACTGCTACTTCTTTTCCTGAAAACCACACTTATTGTTGGTTTTGTAATAGACAATCAATAGGAATGCAATCCCCCCAAAATTTAATTGTTCAAAATATAAAGAGGAGTGAAATCAAGTATAAAATGGTTCTGATTCCTTTGTTCTCCTGTAGGCCAATCAGTGGGTACTCTGCTCCAATTGTTCATCTCAGAAACTTGTCATGTTTTGATTCTTAATTTGGGGTAAACATCCCAAAGAGTTGAAGTATCTCAAACCTAAAGAATGAGTTTCATGTTTTGTTCTATCCACACATATTGGACATGTGAAAAAACACACAAAAACACGTGACAATGAAGTGTAGTATTAGAGGTTAGAATGATACTCTGAATATTATTCAAATGTTTTCAGATAAATGAAGTTCCTTTTTGCTTTGACTCCACAAATAATGGCTTGTGTGGTTTATGCAAACTAAAATGTGGCCTGTTATTGTTTGTGTTCCACAAAAGTACAGTATGTTAAAAGATTAATGATTAATGAAGTCTGTTTAAGTGGTATGACTAATTATGAACTCGATTTTTAAGCACCGAACTACAATTTGCATATTGCATAATGCATTTTCCCTCTGTTTCATAGTAAAATGTATTATCTTGTCAATAAGATAATTTTCGAAGATCCTCATAAAAAGCACCCATCAGCCCCTAGGAAAGAAAAGGCAAATTTATTGCATCAATTTCATATTCCCTCATTTTTCCCTACACTAGCTGGCATAACTAGAAGTAAAATTTGAGATGGAGCCCAGGCATGTAAAACACTATCTATGTATGGCATAGAGCCATGTGGAGCTTGCTTAAAGTTCTATGCCACCCACCAGACACCTGGATCAGGTGACGAGAAGAAAAAGATGCAACAGAAATGTCCAACCCCCAAACCCTCTAGATGTGAGCTTCTTGTGGACAGGAAACAGTGTCTACCAACTCTCTTATATTATACTCTCCCATGTGCTTAATACAGTGCCCTGCATACAGTAAGTGCTTCACAAATATGATTGATTGATGGATTGATTCTTCTGCAGCCTGGCTCCATGAATCTTTGGCAAATAACAAAGTAAGCCTCAGAAATTTAAAGGTTTAAAATGCAGCTGAAATGCAAAAATCTTCTAGTGCGGTATTACGTCAATTCAATTTTTACAGCAGAATCTCTCATTGGAAGGGAATGGATCTTGCACTGCTGTTGTGCTTTCCCAAACATATAGTGTGGTGATCTCACTCAGATGTTCTCAATAATTGTCATTAGTGTTATCACTCAGGATAGATTTGAGAAATACTAATTACTAGGTGGCTCAGTGGAAAGAGCCTGGGTTTAGGAGTCAGAGGTCATGGGTTCTAATCCCAACTCCACCACCTGTCACCTGTGTGACTTTGGACAAGTCACTTCACTTCCCTGGGCCTCAGTTACCTCTTCTGGAAAATGGGGATTAAGACTGTGAGCCTCACGAAGGACAACCTGATTAACTTGTAACTACCCCAGTGCTTAGAACAGTGCTTGGGACATAGTAAATGCTTAACAAATACCAACATTATTATTATTATTATTACTAGGCAAAATAATTGACAATAAGAGCATTCTAACACCATCCAGCTCAATATGCAGCCTCTGACAAGGACAACAGAATGCTCAGAAGAACTTCATGTTGGATTGCCTAATGTTTAAGGACAGATTATCTCAAACATCTTGAACTTTTCTTTTTACAATCTTATTATTCTCTTAAGTGGCTCATTATGTAACATTCACCCATGAATTTATCCAATACTTTCTTGAACCTGCTGATATTTTCAGCCTACACAGATTATTAGAGTAAGAAATTCCATAGGTTTATCACCCATTTTGGGAAGACCATTCTCCTTGTATTAAGTTTTGAAGCTACCACCTTCCAGCTTCAGTGGATAAATCTCATTCTGATGCTGAGGGATTTGGTGACCAATAGCTCCAGATTTTCCCTGATATCAGAGGCTTGACATTCCCTCTAAGCTTTCATCATTGTCTTCATCTTTCCACACTGAAGCCAATCTTTTTTAAGTGTATAGTCATTCTGAAGCTGCTCCATCCCCTCTCCCTGACCCGACCTTCTACGATTAGACTGTAAGCCCGTCAAACGGCAGGGACTGTCTCTATCTGTTGCCGACTTGTTCATCCCAAGCGCTTAGTACAGTGCTCTGCACATAGTAAGCGCTCAATAAATACTATTGAATGAATGAATGAATGTGTCCTCTCCTTCAGCTCTACCTTGTTCTTCTTAAGATGGGTTGAGTCAAACAGCAGCATTTTACTGGGCAAATTGTTCTGTGGCTTTATGCAGTGACATCAAATGTGTTTATTTTCTATGTCCTTCCTCAAAGCCCCCATCGCTGTGTTAGTTCAAAGAGCCCCTGAAGACATAGGGGTAAATCCTTGGAAAATGCCCTTGACCCCCAAATCACCAGTCAGTAGAAGGATATCTCTATGTTGAATTTCTACATTGGTGGGTAGGGAAAAGAAGTTCTCAGAAATGTGAAAAATGTTCAGCTTTTGATGCTTTCTTCTCCAACACACCTGCTTAAGATGCTGGCAGCAACCTCCTCTTCGAGCAAACTGTCAGACCCAATTCCCAGGCTAGTGGTGTGGGTTCATTATTTCTAGTGACTGAAAGGAAGAGCAGGAGAGCCCGGTATGAAAATTCCCATGAATGCTGCTAAATTGTCTGCACATGTGATGACCTACCTCTTCCTGACACTATGAGGATTAACTTCCTTGGCAAAAAGGAAGTGATTTGCAGATTTCGAATACTGATTAATCATCATTGTTCTAGGACAAAGGCTGCTGGAGGCTACTAGAAATCTTACTGGAATCTGAATATTTTTCAAAAGAGGGAAGAGAGGAAGCTATGCCTACCATACAGCCAGAAGATCCTTAATCCAGGCAAATGGGCCCAGGCACTAGGGTCTTAATGTCCAAACCACATCTAGATCAAATCCGTAATGGTTTATGCCACCTGACTGATATAGTCATACTGAAGGAAATGTCCAATCCAACACAATACCACTAATGTAGAAAGGCAAGGTGGAGTGTCAGCTTAAAGTCCTTGTCCTGCATGCTGGCAGAGAGGGAAGCAAAATAATATGTGACTGGGGTAAATTTAGGTGACATTTCTCACTGTCCCTTTTCGCTCAGAAAGATGGGGGATTGGGAAGGAATGGAAGGAGAGGAAGGGGAGGAATTAGGGAAGGAAGAAAAGGAGGAAGGAGGAAGGGAAGGAGTGGAAGGAGATGAAGGAGGGAAGGAGAAAAGGGGGAGGAAAGGAGGGAGGAAAGGAAGTTGGATGGGTAAATTAGTCTTTTGCTGATATAATTGTTGTTATAGAAAAAGCACACATAAGAATCCAAGGAATTGCTAACTATAAAGAGAACTGTCACTTACTGAAATTCTCAGGAGCATCCCATTTTAATATAGGTATATACTAGTGGACCAGTGGATAGAGCATGGGCTTGGGAGTCAGAAGGACCTGGGTTCTCTGCCATTTGTCTGCTGTGTGAACCCAGGGAAGATACTTCACTTCTCTGTGCTTCAGTTTCCTCATTTGTAAAGTGGTGATGAAGAGTGTGAGTCTCATGAGGGATGGGGACTTGGTCCAACCTAGTCATCTTATATCTACCCTAGCTCTTAAAACAGTGCTTGACACATAGTAAGTGCTTAACAAAAACTAATATTATTAGTACTAGGAGTATTATTATTACAAGCACTGTAACCCTGAAAATGCTCACATTAATCTCTCAGAAATAAACCTTTCATATGTTTCAGAAGGGGAAAAAAATGAATTTAGGAAAGATAAAGGTAAAATGGGCTACACTGTCAATTGTACTCTGGGAAGAGCGAATAGGTAAACGTGGCAACATTTTAGCCAAAACTGGGTGGATTCCAAAATAAGAGACAGAAAAGTACTACCTCCTGCCTGAAAATGAATCATGTCTAGTGATTGATCAGGCAAGAGCCATAATCTTCTCTCAGAAGATTGGATTGGTGCATTTATTTTAATTGATGTCTGCCAGAGTCAGAAGCCTGTCTAAGTGGACCATCTGTGTGCCAGTAACCAAAGACCGTTGCATCTCTGAACTGGCCTCATCTACCACTGTCTCCAAGGAAAAATGGTTACCTACGAGCCATGCTTCCACTATAGAAACCTGCTTATTCACAGTTCTTTGGGGACACGGGGATGTAGCTATCCTGCCAAGCTGACTACGCAGACATGGTGGTATCAGGAGTCCAGAGAACCTTTGAAAATAGAACTGATCACCCTCACAACTCATTGCAAAATTATATGCAAACATGAGGTGCCTAGGGTTAGGATTTCCCCGGCAGTTGACAGACAATTTCTTCAGTCTAGGCCTTTGCTGTTGGTAATTTAGGGATTAAAAGAAGTGGGAGAGAGAAATATCTCATTACTATTTGTATGATATGAAAACCGAGGCACTGAGAGGTTGAGTGACTTGCTCAAGGTTACCTATTAGGCCATTGGCAGAGGCAGGATTATCATGATCACAATGTTATTTATTTATTTTTTATTCAGATAGTATTTAAGAACTTACTCTGTGCCAGGCTCTGGACTAAGTACTGGAGTAATAATAATAACGTTGGTATTTGTTGAGCACTTACTATGTGCCAAGCACTGTTCTAAGTGCTGGGGTAGATATAAGGTATTCAGGTTGTCCCACATGAGACTCACAATCTTAATCTCCATTTTATAGATGAGGTAACTTTGGCACCGAGAAGATAAGTTACTTGCCTGAAGTCACACAGAGTAGATAGAAGCTAATCAATTTGGACACAGACTATGACCCACATGGAGTGCACAGACTTAATCCCAATTTTCAGATGAGGTAACAGAGGCACAAAGAAGTTAAGTGACTTGTCCAAGGTCACACTGCAAACAAGTGGCAAAGATGGCATTAGAACTCAGGTCCTTCTGACCTCTGACTTACTGAGGGTTTACCGGGTATAGAGCACTGTACTGAGTGCTTGAGAGAGTGCAATGTAACAGAGTTGATAGACATGTTCCCTTCCTACAACAAGTTTAGTCTAGAGGGGGAGTCCGACAATGATATAAATCAATAATTTATAAATTATAATTTATAAATATGTACATAAATGCTGTGGGGTTGAGGAAGGGGTGAATATCAAATGCCCAAAGGTCACAGATCCAAGTGCATAGATGACCCAGAAGGGAGAGGGATATGGGGACGAGAGGGCCTCTTGGAGGAGATGTGACTTTAACAGTGGCAGTGGATTAGAAATCAAGTCTCCTGATTCCCACCATCACATGCTTTCCACCAGGTCACACTGCCTCTCTAAATAATAATTGTTTGGTGAAAAAAGAGCAGAAAGACTCAGAAGCATTTGGTACTTCAGAGTACGAGAGTTTTGCCAATTATCCCAAACCAGAAACTCTTGGCTTGCTATAGGGATGGCAGTCCTGTATAACTTCTGGTTGACGCCAACGCAAGACAAATGTGCCAGCTCAAGTTTCATATTTTTTCATTTGAAGAGCAAGTGTTGTGCAGAGTCCTTGATACCTGAAAAAAAAACACACAAAACAACCTCTGCTAGTCTGTCATGACCAGCTGTCACCAAGAGTTAATCTTTTCATCTCTATCTGTGCACTGGTGGTACCCCACCCAACTTCACAGGCAGAAATTTCACCATCTGTTGCCACTTTTTAATTCATCCAACTGACCACTGATGGATCCAAACACGTTCTAACTTACTGCAGTTTCTAGGATGCCACTGATCGTCCTGCCAGCCGAGAGTTTATCAAAGCATTTGGTAACCAAGGGAAACCTACTCAAAAATCCTTCTTTGGGGACAGGCTTAGATTTATTTTTCTATTTAACCTTTTTCTTAACCAGTACCTTCAAAGGTTGTTGAAACAAGGTTGCAAATGGCATACTGTATTGCTAGAATACCTGTTTTCACTGTGTGATTCAGATGCAGCAAGATGGATGGATTAGAGAACATTTTTCTGAGAACTAGGTGTCTGCTCTGATTTGTATGAGTGTTAGGGCAAGTGGATTTGATATAGGAATAAACATTCATGCTCATACTCATGACATCAGTCAAAGCGTGATGCTACTACACTTCCCAGCCTCTTCCTCAGTTTTCTATACCAAATAATATTTTGTGAGTCTATGTGTTATTACAACTTTACAGTATTAATTTCAGCTAAATTGCACTGAGTGGCAAGGGTATGAAGCATTTTGATACTATTAGACAAATAATATATGAAATTTCATTCATTGTGAAGCATCAGTCATCATGATATCTTTAAACCCTCTCCCTTCTAACCCATTAATTTCCACTGACTAAACACTTAGTGTAACATGATTTCCCACAACAAGGAGTTCTTCAAGAACACAACTCCTGTCTTTAGGAAATTCCCTCTATTTGACAACAGCCATTCTGATTGGCTGGCAAGTCCACGGTTTTAAGGCACCCTGAGCTAGAGAAACAAAATGAAGCAGGATCACCTAGCAAGGGTTAGAAGGACCTGGGTTCTAATCCCAGCTCTGCCACTTGTCTGCTGTGTGACCTTGGGCAAGTCCCTTAATTTCTGGGCAACAGTTACTTCATCTGTAAAATGGGCATTAGACTATGATTTCCATGTGGGACAGGGACTTTATCCAACTTGATTAGCTTTTTATCTACTCCACTGCCTATTTCAGTGCCTAGCACATACTAAGGGCTTATAAAATACCATAAAAAAATGAACATACATTTACCATTTCTTTTGGATCATTCAATCAATATTATTTATTAAAAACCTACTGTGTGCAAAGCACTGTACTAGGCACTTGGGAGAGTTCAATAGACTATGTAGACTGAAGCTCATTATGGGCAGGGAACATGTCAGCTAATTCTATTGTATTTTCCCAAGAGTTTATTACAGTGCACTGTACATAGTAAATGCTCAATAAATACAATTGATTGTTTGACTGCTAGACATGATCCCTGTTGTCAAGGACCTTACAATCTAGGGGGAGAGAAAGTGACTAAAACCAATTAAAGACAGGAAGTAGAAAAAGGGTGAGTAGTGGATAGGGTCCGGTACTAGGAGTCAGAAGGACCTGGGTTCTAATTCCGGCTCCACCTCATGTCTGCTGCAAGATCTTGGGGATGTCACTTCACTTCTGGGGGCCTCAGTTACCTCATCCATAAAATGGGGATTGATTCTGTGAGCCCCAACCTATTTACCTTGTATCTATCCTAGCCCTTAGAACAGTGCTTGGCACATAGTAAGTGCATAACTAATTTCTTGGCATATAGTAAGCACTTAACAAATACTATTATTATCAATGCAATTATTATTATATAATATTAATAACAAATATATAATATTAATATATGTGTTAGATTGCAGTTTGGAGATATAGCCATGGGATAATAGAAATTAATCAGATCCAGGATGACCCACTGATATTTAGAGGACTAGCTGTTATTCAGTGCTTTCTGACAGCAACAGAAACCCTTTCCTGAAGTCACTCCTTTACACCTCACTTTCTTCCAAGAGGATGTAAGGAGAGAGAATCTGGAAATGGTCCCAGATTGTACATCTGCCTCCAGTCTAAATTACACCTGAGAAGGAGAAAACAAACAGATGGAAGTAAGGAGGATTAGTGAACTGCCAGACCTGCCTTCATGCCCCAACAACTGCAATGGTACTCTCTCCACTCCCATGAAAAATGGAGTTTGCCAGGTGGCTTGTCACCTTGTGAATATATAGTTCCACACCTGCACAACACACAAGTATGTACAGGTGCGGTGGCAGGCATGCTGGATGGATAAGTAGGAGGAAGATAATCCACTGTTTTGTTTTAATTAGAGACAAACAGCAATGGAGGGAAAGAAAAATTATATTACAATGCAGATAGCCTCATTAGATTGACTCCAAGAGCTGACAGCCTTGGAGATTTTAATGCATGCGATGGAAGCGATGCTGGACCATAGCAAAAAGTCTCTGATCCCCACAAGATCAGACTTCAGCCTGAAAAGTAACTCCATGGATAGCATAATAATGATGGTAGGTATTAAGTGCTTACATAATGCCAAGATAAATTGCACTCAATACCTGACCCACATAGGACTCCCAGTCTAAGAGGAAAGGCAGGTGTTTTTTCCCTATTTTACAGAAGAGGAAACTGAGGCTTAGGGAAGTTAGCACAGTCATGAATACAAAATAACTGCTACTTGTGCAGATGCACTCAATGTTTGCAGCATCTGTTGCTGTTTGTCTTTGGGCTCTTCCACTCAATATCCTCATGAAGTTTCTGTGAGGGAAGAGATACTCCTCTCTTGTTTGCAGTGTGCTATGCTGGTCTATTTGCATCTTTTCCGGCTACAAATAAAATTGACAATTCAAAGAAAGAATCCAATAAGTGGGAACATAAGACTCCACCACAAGGGAAAGAGTAGACATACTCAAATGAGACACATTAGTTAGGACAAGAAAAATGAAGGAACTAGGGGTGTTAAGAAGGTGAACAATGAGTGGTGGAATCTTTCATGAGTCATCAGTTAAAATACAAGCCAGTGAGGTAGATTGGCAGACTCAACCACTTGTGGGAATTAAGTTGGTTATTTCAATTCAGTGTTAAATGGAACAAAATACTGTTTCATTAAAACCATGCATCCAGCTGAACAACCATTGCCATGCTGCATTAAGCACATTACACTGAGATGCAAATGTCAAGCACCTTTTCTAGAAAGATTGGCTGTGGTTTATGGTGAAGATTCAAGAATAATGAGTTGAGCAAGGATATCAGTCAATTATATTTATTGAGCACTTCCTGTGTGCAGAGCACAGTACTGAGCACTTGGGAAAGTACAATACGACAGAGTTGGTAGGCACATTCCCTGCCCACAGGGAGCTTACAGTCTAGAGGACTGAGCAGTCCTGAGCAGGGACTCTCCTGGGTGCTTGGAGAGTTTATGATAATCAGTATAGCCACCAGTATTGAAAAACACTTGGTGATATGATTGTGGACCAGGGTGGCCAATGGAAAGATAAAATAATCTCAAAAATCAAATAAAAATAGAACAAATGACAGATGGAAGCACATATCCCTTAAACTGGTGAAAATATCTGAGAAATATAACTTTGGCTTTGGAGAGAGGACACTGGAAAAATAAGCAATTTGAATTCCCATGTGTGAACATTATATTGTATTCTCCCAAGTGCTTTGCACACATTAAGCACTTAATAACTGTGATTGAATGAATGAATTATACTAAAGCAGCATCCAGGGTTATTTATTTTTGCTGGGGGGGGGGGTTGTGTGTGTGTTTTTATGGTATTTGTTAGGTGGTTACTATGTGCCAGGAACTGTTCTAAACTGGGATAGAAACAAGCTAATCAATTTGGACACAGTCCATGTCCCAGATGGGGCTCACAGTCTCAATCCCCATTTCACAGATAATGAGACCCAGGTAAGTTAGTGACTTGCCTGAAGTCACACAGCAGACAATTAGCAGACCTGGGATTAGAACCCAGAATCCTTCTGCTCTACCAAAAATGGAGGGACTAAAACTTGAAGCAAGACATGGATTTCAAGCTAACCTAGTTACAGTGGCTCATTCTTATCTCTCATGATGCTGAGCTCTCTTTGACACCCTCACCCTTCTGTGGATCCCATTCCCTGCTTCAAATCTGAGCGTCTGCAGCTCTACATGAGTTTGAATCCCAGTTCTGCCACTTGTCAGCTGTGTGACTGTGGGCAAGTCACTTAACTTCTCGGTGCCTCAGTTCCCTCATCTGTAAAATGGGGATTAAGACTGTGAGCCCCACGTGGGACAACCTGACTCCCCTGTGTCCACCCCAGCACTTAGAACAGTGCTCTGCACATAGTAAGCACTTAACAAATACCAACATTATCATTATTATTATTACCTGCCTTAAAAATCCCCCTGAAATCACTTTTTCTCCAAGAAGCCTTTTCCTGACTAATTCCTAATCTCCCCAGTTTATATATGCAATTTGCCATTTCATACTCCAGAACCACCTAATCTTTTAAATACTTTCTGCCTCCTGCAGCTCTTATGTAAATACCTAACCTTCCCCATTACTTAAGCACTAACTCATGTACCTAGCTCTGTTTCCTTTCTTCCTCCTAGTCATGTAGAGTTTAAGTTCCTTGAAGGCAGGGATCATGTTTATTTGTGTCTACTAATCCTATTACACCTTCCAAGACCTTAGTGTAGTGCACTGGACACAGTAAGTGCCCTATAAATACTACTGATTGATTGATTGACTGATTTTTCTCCTCAAGTGTCTGGAAGGCAAACACGTTAAATCTGAGATCCTTGCAACTTATCAATGTTTCAAAGGGTGTAGAGAAATTGCATTGCATGAAAGAGTCAACTGCCGTTGGCTAATTGTAATAAACAGAAGTTCACTGGGTTGCAGAAAAGATTCATTTCTTTTTCAAAATATCAAATGGCTTTACTTCACCTCACAGTAAAATTGTGTGGGCGTTTTTAGAAAACATTTTTCACAACGTGTGGAGTTAGATTCAATGATCCTGAGGTCATATTTTCTACAATCATAGTACATGTTTAATTAGCACTATTGAACGTGCATTTTTTAAAATATTATTTTTACTGCAACACTGAGAATGAGCTGTTTACTCCTCTAGTAACCCCAAGGAACATGTTGAACTATCTTGATTTAAATTCCAAAATTCACCACAATGTTTCTGTTTGGGCTTTTTTTCTTGTGGAAACTTTACAAGATTTTTACCACCAGTTTTAGAAATGTTAGCATTTCCTTTGGTTCATACCCCACATATAGACAAAATATTTTTTGATTTATATTAATTTAATAACCAAACTGTGGTAGCTTCTGGTTAATATAATACATGAGAATACATTTCAATTTTGTTCCAGTCTTTCAAAATAACCCTGCTTGTTTGTCTTTCACAGATTCTCTATAAGTTTTAGCTTTTTGTTGAGAGATATTAAGCAGATTGATGCTGACTGCTCTCACTTCATTTTGGAAAGACTCTGCCCCTCGTGATGCAAAGAGGATCCATCCAAAAGTCCATGCAACAGTGCCTGAATTAGGAAGTGTGAATTAGGGCAGTGTAGACAACCTGGGTAATTAAAGTTAGTTTTTTGTTGATTACCTGGATGAATACCACAAAAGCAATGAATGCTCTTTGGAAACTTGAGTGATCTGGATAATGACATATTCATCTTAACTAATGTCAAATGTCATCTCACTTCATTTCAGTGGAGAATGATCTAAATTTTTCCTCCTCCTGTAATGGTTACCTAGCAGAGTGAAACACTTTGGGAGGAACTTTGATTCAGACTATCAGTAGACTTCTTTTTTTACTGGCTTGCAGTGTACGCAAATTATATAAATGCTTTGCAAAGAAGGAAGAGCTCTAGACTCTGGGAGAATTGAGCTCCCGAAACTTTAAAACTTTCTTCTTCAGAGAGGAAGAAAGAAAGAGCTGTATCTCCAGGAACGTTCCTCTGACCATTGCTATTACAAATGTTTTGTGCCTGTTAAAACTTTACATCCGTCATGAAACAAGACCCAATAGAGGCTATGAGATTTCCAGGGCTCCGTGGAAAGTTCAATATGCCCTTGTCCCCGTTGATATTTATCTATTGTGTGCTGTAATGCACTATCTATTCTCTACTAGGTGTATATATAATAATTAGACATGTACTGCCACACACGTTCCAAACTGTCTAGCCCAATTTTGTTTTAGGTTAAAGGGTAGAGCTGGAATCTTTGTACTGATAAAAAACTTATTAAATATGATATTAGAGGTCTAAAGCTGTACACTTCCCCAGAGACTCCCACTTTTAATAACCTCCAGTATAATAGATAAAGCAGAGGGCAGTAATCATTACTGAGATGGATTTTCTGGCAGAATTAGACATCACCTCCAGAAATCAATAATCATTTGAAGCTAACAGGGTGATTAAATGACCTTCTTTTTATTTTCCTTCATGTTGAGTTGCTTTTTATCTTGATTTAGGGCTGCATGGCTCGAAACAAAGATAAACAGAGAGTGCCGAGCAGTACAGTGGCAAACTGAAGACTATCCATTATCTGGGCAGAAGCTTTCCATACTTTAATCAAGACTTCGCTACCCAATGCGTGCCTTCTAAAGTATGAAACTAAAAATTCTAGACGCAGAATATATTAATAACACCACCTCGGGCTACTTCTTGTTTTTAAAGATTTGCACCATTAGCTTTGTGGCAGCAGGTACCCTATTTTATATTTAATAATTTAGTGCTCCAGAATTTGCTGGGGGATATCTCTGTATTGAATGATAACATTTCCATTAATCCTTTCTGTCCATATGGTTTCTTCTCATCTCTTCTTTGCTGTCCGCAGGAGAAGTGATTGGATGATTTGGGTCTATTTTTGTCTCCCAGAAGAGACTTTGTGAGCTACAACTGACAACAAACTTCCACCAAGTGTCAAGGATGCCACAAAAGCCCAGTGAGATTTCTCTTAGCTTTGTCTTCTCTCCTCTCTCATGAAAAAAAAACCCTTTTTCTGAGACATTAGTTAGAGCTTTTCTTTCCTAAACCTTGTAGAATACTAAAAGCGAAAACATCCAGAGATCATAAAAGATGTCGATATAGCAAATCATTCACGGGTTCCAAACATAAAATTAGAAAAAAGAACAGGGATGTCTCCCCATGTATTTCAACCTAATGAAATTCCAATTTGTATGATAGTTTCCCCAAACATATCTTGTAATTAAGCTGTGGCAAAGGAATCTTTTA
Organism: Ornithorhynchus anatinus; assembly: GCF_004115215.2. Classification (NCBI taxonomy): domain Eukaryota; kingdom Metazoa; phylum Chordata; class Mammalia; order Monotremata; family Ornithorhynchidae; genus Ornithorhynchus; species Ornithorhynchus anatinus. Next base: position 30,606,386 of record NC_041746.1, read on the forward strand.
AGGAGGTCTGTAAGGGGTATTATAAACCTGTTATCTAAACCCGCTATTGGATAATGCTTTCCAAGGTCATGAGTTAAATTATAATATCTTTGAGGGCCAGACTGTGTCCTACTCCATTCTGATCCTCCTTGACCTCTCTGCTGCCTTTGACACTGTCGACCATCCCCTCCTCCTCCATACCTTATCTCACCTTGGCTTCACGGACTCTGTCCTCTCCTGGTTCTCCTCTTACCTCTCTGGCCGATCATTCTCGGTCTCCTACGCTGGAGCCTCCTCCCCCTCCCATCCTTTAACTGTTGGAGTTCCTCAAGGGTCAGTTCTTGGCCCTCTTCTGTTCTCCATTTACACTCACTCCCTCGGTGAACTCATCCGCTCTCACGGCTTTGACTACCATCTCTACGCAGATGACACGCAGATCTACATCTCCGCCCCGTCCTCTCCCCCTCCCTTCAGGCTCGCATCTCTTCCTGCCTCCGGGACATCTCCACCTGGAGTCGGCCCACCACCTAAAACTCAACATGAGCAAGACTGAGCTCCTCATCTTCCCTCCCAAGCCCGGTCCGCTCCCAGACTTCTCTATCACCGTGGATGGCACGACCATCCTTCCCGTCCCGCAGGCCCGCAATCTCGGTGTCATCCTTGACTCGTCCCTCTCGTTCACCCCACACATCCTATCCGTTACCAAGACCTGCCGGTTTCACCTCTACAATATCGCCAAGATCCACCCTTTCCTCTCCACCCAAACGGCTACCTTACTATTATGGGCTCTCGTTATATCCCGGCTAGACTACTGTGTCAGCCTTCTCTCTGACCTCCCTTCCTCCTCTCTCGCCCCGCTCCGGTCTATTCTTCACTCCGCTGCCCGGCTCATCTTCCTGCAGAAACGATCTGGGCATGTCACTCCCCTTCTTAAACAACTCCAGTGGTTGCCTATCGACCTCCGCTCCAAACAAAAACTCCTCACTCTAGGCTTCAAGGCTCTCCATCACCTTGCTCCTTCCTACCTCTCCTCCCTTCTCTCTTTCTACCGCCCACCCTGCACGCTCCGCTCCTCTGCCTCCCACCTCCTCGCCGTCCCTCGGTCTCGCCTATCCCGCCGTCGACCCCTGGGTCACGTCCTCCCGCGGTCCTGGAACGCCCTCCCTCCTCACCTCTGCCAAACTGATTCTCTTTCCCTCTTCAAAACCTTACTTAAAAATCACCTCCTCCAAGAGGCGTTCCCAGACTGAGCTCCTCTTCCCCCTCTACTCCCTCTGCCATCCCCCCTTTACCTCTCCGCAGCTAAAGCCTCATTTTCCCCTTTTCCCTCTGCTCCTCCACCTCTCCCTTCCCATCCCCACAGCACTGTACTCGTCCGCTCAACTGTATATATTTTCGTTACCCTATTTATTTTGTTAATGAATTGTACATCGCCTTGATTCTATTTAGTTGCCATTGTTTTTACGAGATGTTCTTCCCCTTGACGCTGTTTAGTGCCATTGTTCTTGTCTGTCCGTCTCCCCCGATTAGACTGTAAGCCCGTCAAACGGCAGGGACTGTCTCTATCTGTTGCCGACTTGTTCATCCCAAGCGCTTAGTACAGTGCTCTGCACATAGTAAGCGCTCAATAAATACTATTGAATGAATGAACTATATATTCTACACACCCAAGTGCTTTGTACTTTGTTGTGCACACAGTACTCAATCAATGCCATTGATTTAACACCTGGAAGCAAGAAACTAGGGGATTGGGAACCTGAAATTGGCAAAGATATTTCTTCAACTTTGAAGCCCCTGTGTTAAAGCATGACATTCTTTAATGACATTACCAATATCACTATTGTGGTCCTAAATTGACCAGCTATTATTGTTTGCACATGCTTACCTCATGTACTCCATTTCCATCTACATATAAACTTCCTACAGTTGTAAGGCTTGAATTATGAACTTTCAGTAAACCCAGGGGATGAGTTTAACTTTAGAGATATGTATTGATACAGTAGCCAAAACACATTATTAACTGTAGACTTCTGGCCCTGGAACTGATTTGGGCAAAATCAGACCTACGTACAAAATGGCATCAGCATGGCTTCATCACATAACTCTGTATGCTGGTATAACATATCTGACATCCCATGATCTTCCAAGTCTTTTTCTTTTTTTAAGCACCATAGCTGCTCAACCCAGGGATGCTTGGCTTTTTCATCACTGAGGTGAACCTATTCACATTGCTATTAGCTGGTGTAGAAATGCCTTGGTTTCGGTTAAATGAATAGTAATAATGGTACATACAGTATTTGTTAAGCAACTACGCAGTGGCAAGCACTGTATTAAATCTTGGGGCAGAAAGAAGAAAATCAGGTTGGACACAAGCCTCTTTCCTGTGGGGCTTATAGCCTAAGAAGGAGGGACAACAGACATTTAATCCTCTGCTTTTTGCATCTTTATAAGTCTGATTTTCTTCCAATATTCCATGTGCCACAATGTAACTTCCAAAACATTAATGGAAATTTTGATTCTTTCAGACAACTATCAAAGTAGTCTTTTCCTGAACTTTTGGTCCTTTTCAAAATAGATTTGATGTTCAGATGGAAAGTGTGATATTCTGTTTTAGGTCCTCCCACCTTCTTGCTTGATCCAAATTATTTATATAAATAGACTTGCTGCCTTTCAAGTAGAGATTCACATTTGAAATCTTGCTATATTTTAAGAATAGATGAAGCATGCCCAAAATAATTTGCCAATTTTGATTTACATATGTTCTCATTGTCTTTGTTTTTTCCATTTCCCAGACTTGAACCTACTTTTCTGAGTCTTTTTCTTTTCAACTGAATTTTCTAAAGATCTCTTCTTTTGTCCATGGCTCGTGTGCTTTCAGGGCTTTTTAAATATGCCTGAAGAATAATTTCTCACACTTTGAATTATTTTGAACTTTTATTAATAGTTTTTATTATTATATATCTCATATTTAATGAGATAGAGGTCCAGTGAGTAGAGCACTAGCCTGGGAATCAGAAGTTCTCAGTTCTAGTCCTGGCTCTGCCTGTAGCTGATTATTGTGGGCTGAAAACCACAGATGGGTTTTGTGAAATGTTGCAGATTTTCCTACTTACTCACTTGTTGCACTTGGTTGGAGAAGCAGCATGGCTCAGTGGAAAGAGCCTGGGTTTGGGAGTCAGAGGTCTTGGGTTCTAATTCCTGATCTGTCACTTGTCTTCTGAGTGACTTTGGGCAAGTCACTTGACTTCTCTGTACTTCATTTACCTCATCTGGAAAATGGGGGCTAAGACTGAGCCCCATGTGGGACAACCTGATCAGCTTGTATCCTCCCCCAGTGCTTAGAACAGTGCTTTGCACATGGTAAGCGCCTAACAAATACCAACATTATTATTATTGGGAACATAGCTGGCAGGTATGAGGGTGTTTCTAGTGGTACTGCACCAGATTCAAGCACTGTGGCCATTTCCTCTGAGCATATTCTCCATCTTGAACTCTCGGGACAGAGGATCATCTGTCATTCCTAACAGGAGACTACATCCATCTCTAGACCTCTTCAAACTGCGTCTTGGGATTTGATGTACAATATTTTCAGTACATTGATTTTCTACTTACATTTACCTCTTTGCAGTACTATTATCAATGTACTTGTTGATGACTTACTTTATGTCAGGTATAATGATAGTAATAATAATTGTGGTGTTTGTTTAACTGCTTACTATGTGTCAAGCACTGTAATAAACTCTGGGGTAAATGCAAGATAATCAGGTGTGACACAGTCTTTGTCCCCACAGTGGGACTCACAGTCTAAGGGAGAGAGTAAATGAACATTTAATCTCTATTTTATATATGAGGAAACTGAGGCACAGAGAAGGTAAGTGATTTGCTCAAGGTCATACAGCAGACAAGTAGTGGAATCAGGATGAGAACCCGGCTCCTCTGACTCCCAGGCCCTGTTCTCTCCTTTTGTCCATGCTTCTTCAGGTAGGCTTTTCAGCAGTGAGATAAATCCATGATAACAATAGGTCAGGTTCTTGCCCACAGGGAATCACAATCCAAAATGGAGAGGACAGACCCATGATAAATGGAATAAATTACAGACAATCGAGTACAAAAAATACAATTTCTACAATCTAGAATTGAACAAATTAAATAAATAGATCAACAGTACTGGGGGTCAGGGGAACAGTTCTTAGGGTTACCCTCAGTGCAGGAAACAGAGATACTTGTAATGGATCTAACACAGTGCTTAGCTCTTAGTGATTGCTTAACAAGTATCAAATTGTCATTATTATTATTATTATTGTCTCCACCTTTCCATATGTCATCAATATAAACATTATTTTACACTTGAAGTTATTGCTGGACTTATAATTTTATTCCATCCTGAATGCTTTTAGAATAGCTAGAACTCTTTAAGCTAAAGAGAAGACTCACTATTTACAATTTCTAGTGAGTTTGTAAAGAGAAGATTAGACTGGTTTATTTAAATACACTTTCCAGGTTTGGTTGAAAAGAGAAAGTGTGGGGCTGAAAACGAGTGAGACAGGTTGTTCAGGAAGAAGCTGACTGCTCAGAAAACCATCAATATTTTTCCCCCATCAATTACTGAAAATAGGTCAAGAAGCACAGAGCTGGTTTCAACAGGTAATAAAGCTGAAAAAGACAAGGGGTAGCAGTGCACTAACTTGGAAACTACAGTAATAATATTGGTATCTGTGAAGTGCTTATTCTGTGCTAACCACTGTACTAGGTGCCAGGGTAGATAAAAGATAGGTTGGACACAGTCCCTGTCCTTCGTGGGGCTCATGGTCTAAGGGGTAGAGAGAACATTCATTGAATCTCCATTTTACAGATGAGGAAACTGAGATACAGAGAAGCTAAAGGAGTTGCCCGATATCACCCAAGTGGTAGAGCCAGGATTAGAACTCCAGGTCCTTTGTGTCCCTAACCTGTGCTATTTCTTCCGGGCTACTGGAACTGGGGATCGAGGCAAAACAAGGTAGTGGCTTTTCCTTTTGTTCTGCTGAAACAGAAGAGCCATGGCTTTGTCAGTTTGTGCCATGAAATTGGTTGAAAACAGTGTGGCCTAGTAAAAAGACCTTTGGGCCTGCGAGTCATGGACCTGGGTTTGAATTCCAGCTCTGCCACTTGTCTGCTGTGTGACCTTGGAAAGTCACTTCACCTCTCTTTGTCTCAGTTACCTCATCCGTAAAATGGGGATTAAGACTGTGAGCCTATCTGAACTGATTATCCAAACTGATTGTCTTGTACCTACCCCAGTACTTAGTTCAGTGCCTTTCACACAGTAAGCACTTAACAAATATCATTTTAAAAATTACTCTTTTCCACACTGTCCAGTACAAGGTGAAGAAATAAGATATTCCTCCACCAGAGCTCTCAGGATTCAGGCAGGACAGTTTGATTTCTTAACTGACAACCTTTTCTCATTTTCATGGATTTGCATGTTGATAGACACCTTTCAGCATTCACTTGCAAGGGAGTGAAATGACAGATTTTTTTTCCCTAATGACAGTTCATCATATAGAAGGATTCTCATTTCCAATTCACTTTCACTTTGATGATATTCTGAACTGATTATAAACTAACACGTTTATAAACAAAAAATGACACCAACAAGACCAAAATTACTTTGCTGACAGAGAACAACTGGTTCGACACAATTAATTCTGGTGTTCCCCGTTGCTAAGATAAGTCTGGGTAGAACATAGCTCCTATTTTCATTCTTGTGAATGTTTTGGGAAAAGAAATCTCCTTTTAGATCAAAAAGGGAGATGTTTGTCTCAGATGAAGTAAGGGTGGAAAGTGAGGGTGGGAATTCATTAAATGTGCTCAGCCATTTTGGGGCCCTCAAATGTGGAGGAAAGAGGAAAGAATTTTTTTTTTTGTTTTTTTCCTGTTTTATTCTTAGGCATTTTCCATTCATTCCAGCGTTACGAAACTTAATATGAAATTTTAACATAGAAGAAATCCAATACGGTTTTTAAGATAAGTAAATGGTGAAATTTTTTGCAATATTCTTAATTTTTTCCAGGGACACAATATATCCTTCTTCTCCTCATCAGCCTTTATTGAGCACTTTTTTAGTGCAGGGAATTAGACTAGCACTTGGAGAGTATACAATTTAAAAAAAGACAATTCTCTTTCAGTCTAATGGGAGAGATAGGCAGACAAATTGCAGACATCAATCAAATAATCAATTGTATTTATTGAGTGCTTACTGTGTGCAAAGCACTGTTCTAGGAACCTGGGAAAGTACAACATAACAAAATTGATTTAATAAATATATAATTTATATATAAAGGATAATATATAATAAGTATAATAAAGGGGTAGGTAGTAATGTGAATACGTCACACATTTCTACTGAGTTTGTAAAGAGATTAGGCTGATTTATTCAAGTAGCTTTCCCAGGTTTGGTTGGCAAGCCTTTCTAAAGTCCCTCCTCCTTCAGGAAGTTTTACTTGATTAATCCCTAGTACCCCAATTGATTAATCCCATAATCTCTCCAACAACCACCCTCAGTACTTGTGTATATTTAATTGATTGTTATTATTATAATTACATAATAAGTGCTTAGTTAGCATAGTATCATGTGTTGTACTAAGCACTTGGGTTGATACAAGACAATCAGATTGGACACAGGGTCTTCCTACAAGGGGCTCACAGTTTAAGAGGGAGAACATGAACTGAATTCCCATTTTACCAATGAGGAAACTAAGGCACAGAAAAGTATAGCGTCCAAGTAGTACAGCTAGGATTAGAACCCAAGCCCTCTGACTCCCAGACCTGGGCTCTTTCCACTAGACCACACTGCTCCCCTGTTCCTATGAGATAGCCAGTGTGAAAATGGTTTAGGAAAATTAAAAAAGCACTCTCAAAAATTCAAGATAATTTATACATTGCAGATTCAGTTTCAGTTTGGCAGTTTTTTTTTCCCCAGTCAACTCAGAGAGATTTTCTAGTGAAAAAGCAACAAGCACATAGAAAATGTCAAAGTAAAAATTTAGCCAGTTTAGGGTCTGAACAAATGGGGCAAGTGCTGAGGAAGAGAAGAGAGAGAAAGGACATCTTCTGCTTCAGTAAAAGTATGTTAGGGATTTTCATTTTGCTTGGGTAAAACTCAAAGCATCTGTATGTGTTTTGTTTAAATTTTTTCCACAATTTTACCTTTGGACCAAGCTACACCAGCCTTTTTTTTTGGAAAGCAGCAAAAGTGTTATATTGAAAGCCTGGATGTAATTTAAATTATAGGGTTCCGCATCTTAAAAACTGTAAGAGGTGAGTGGAAGGAATGTGTTTAAAATACACAAGCATAAATTATAGTGTTGCATGACATCATCACTGAACACATTTCTCAGTTACACCTACGCAGTATGGGATGAAGGAAAATTAATTCTCACATAAGCAGTAGATGAAAACTACGTCTTGCAAAAGAGGAAGATGGTATAAAAATACTCAAACTGATTTAGAAGGCAAGATCACCGCATGATAGGGCTAAAAACATTCATTGTGAAGAAACTGTGCGTTTCATTTTGAAACGCTTTGGAAAAAACTTCAACTGATTATAATAAGCATGGAATAGCTGTTAATCGAAAATCCATTAAAAGAGCTCTAAAAGCCACATTCTCCTCCTAAATCTAGATGCCATCATCCTGAAAATATTTCTCTGACTCCCACTGAATGCCATGCAATCTGGCTCGTAGTCCCTGCTGTAAAAAAGCGCAATTATAATTATGAACCATGTTTATTAGAATTATGGAGCTATATGAATCACCAGTACAATACTTTGTGAGCGGTAACATTCAGAGTCGGACTGCTAAATTCTTCTATAATAATCAGAAGGTTTATGGGTATAGTTTGTACAAGATGGCATATGGTATGTACTACATAGCATGTGAACAATACATGTAAAAAGAGAGGTACAAAGAAGAGGATTACTGAGAAGAAAGAGCGAGAATGGAGCAATCCTTAGGGCTTGACAATGAAACTACTCTGATTATCATCTTTGTAAGTACAAGGACTCAAATGAAACAATCAACCATAATAACAGTGGTAGTTATAAAGTGTTTACACTGTGCCAAAACACTGTTCTAAGCACTAGGACAGCTACTCTATAATTGGCCCTATGTGCCAGTCTCTGAGACTTTCACAGCTCAATAGGCATATATGGTCAGGCTATATGTAAGTTTAAAAATGATGACACTAAGTGCTTTTCCATTCACCTCCAGAAAATGACCTATTAAAAAGTGTGCATTCCCACCCTGTTTCTTTTGAAGAAGCAGCATGGCCTAGATGTGGAAGTCAAGGGAACTGGGTTCTAATCCCGGCTCTGCCACTTGCCTGCTCGGGCATCTTGAGCCAGTCACTTGGCTTCTCTGTGCTGTTGTTCCCTCATGTGTATATCGGGGATTAATTGTCTGCTCTCCCTCCCCCTTAGAATGTGAAGTCCATCTTCAGAGGGAACTGTATCTAATCTAATTGCCCAGTACAGTGTTTGACAGATAATATATGCCTAACAAATTCCCTAATTATTATTTTTTGATCACTTACTGCAAATCAGTTAAGGTTCTAGATTCAATCTCTTTCCATTTTAATATTTCTTATTTTATCCATGAAATCAATCTTTGAAAAGTATGACCATAACACACAACAACCTGGTTATGAGGAAAAGATATTTACTCTAAGAAGAAATGAACCCTAATTAATGTCTATTTTAAAATTAGGAAGGGAATATACTGAGCACAAAAATCTACTTTAGGTTTTACAATAATAGGATGGATATAATAATGCCACACTTGCTTCAGAGAATATTAAGCAATTCACCCAAAAATCAATGACAGAAAGAACAGCTTGTCTTGAAATTAAGACAGTTAGTGTAAAAATACCGATGTAGAGATCCAAGTGTCAGAGGTCAAAGATAAAATTTGTGCTCACTCAATTGGATGCATGTTCGCAAAAGTGGATCATGACATTCATCTATTTTTCAAATCAATTTTTAATTTAAGATTAGTATTCTGTTATTACTGTTGTTGTTATCATTATTATTTAAGGTCCAATTACTCCTTTGATAATGGAATTCCAACCTATAAGATAATACTTTGATCTTGACATGAAAGTTGTCTCTTGCCAAAGAAATTTGGAATCGTTTGTTGGGTATCCTTCTGAGCCCTCACGCGATTGGTCAGTATGGTCATCCTTACCTTTGAGATGATTGATCGGAGACCCAGAATTTAATCAAAAATTCTCATACAATTATGTGTAAGCTTTACAGAAATCAATAGCAGAGTCCCAAGTTGTATGCCAAAATACACAGAAACAAATACATTCTGACTGTCTTCATTTAATAAAATCAAGAAACGTGCCCTTGGTTAAAAAAAAAATCTTCCATCTCTTTAGGAATCCATTGTACTTACTAAAAAAGAAGCAATACTATATTATGAAAAGGTAATGAGAAAAGAAAGGGTTTGGAATGTGACTTTGTTCAGACAAATGGACCTCAGGGTACTGATCTATAATGCCTTCTTAGCCAGTTCCAGCCAGCTTAGGATGAGGCTGTTTTTCTACTTGCTAATTTGCACGAATAAAACTGCTTAATCACTATCTGTGAGAGAAACATTGTTGGACATTAGATCCCTCACATCTGGGGCTAGGAGGAGATACTTATGACTAACTGCAAGAACTGAGGGGTGATGGCCTTCAGGATGCATTTAAATAAGAATTTTTTATCACAAATTTCCTGTGTGCCAGCCATTATGAGGGAACTTCAATAGACACAAAATAGAGCAAGATAAAAGGCTCTCTTTCTCACACAAATCTATTTGAGGTCTTTAATCCAAGCCTCATTTTTATCTGCAGGTGGCCCAGTGTCCCATATGCAATAAATGGATGCAGTTCAGCCCAGGTTCTACTGGAAAATACCTATATATCAAAAAATGTCAGGTTTTTATTCCAACACATACAGCAATCCATAATGGATTCCATGGATGAGGTATCATTATAAAACACCAACAATATTGTGTCCTGTTCAAAATGACTCGCAAGCAGCACATGGAGACTGCTAAGGCTGCTGTGTTGAAAGTGGGTGAGGGAAAAAAGTTGAATTTTCTTTTACTCCTCCAACTCCTTCCTCACCTCTCCTCCCTCCATCCTACCTCTAATGGAGGGAACTCCTCAGTACAATTCCTTTGGATTGAAGTTGACAATTCTAGTGAAACTGGAAACAGACAATGACTGTTTTGGATTATTTTTAGTTTCCCTCTTCCATCCTCCAAGATGTTTCACTAGGCTGTCCTAATGCAATCCAGCCCATGCACTTCGCTCTTCTAATGCCAACCTACTCACTGAACCTCGATCTCATTTACCTCGGCACCAACCTCTTACCCATGTCCTGCCTATGACCTGGAACAGCCTCTCTCTTCATATTCAACAGACAATCTCCCAACCCTCAAAGCCTTATTGAAGGCACATTTCCTCCAAGAGGCCTTCTCTGACTAAGCCCTAATTTCCTCTTCTCTCATTACATCATCGTGAATTGCTCCCTTGATTCACCCCTCTCTCAGCCCCTCAGCACTTATGTACATACTGTAGTTTATTTATTTATATTCATATTTGTCTCCCCCTCTAGGCTGTAACCTCACTGTGGGCAGGGAATGTGCCCACCAACTTTGTAATTTTGTATTCTACAAGCACTTAGTACACTGCTCTGTACACAGTAAATGCTCAATGAATATGACTAACTGACTATCATTGTTGTCTTCTAACCCAATGTAAGTAGTAGTTGTAGTAGTCATAATCTTCATCTTCACTGTCCCTATATAGTAGTAGTAGCAATCGTAATAGTGGTAGTGGTAGCTGTATAAATAATGGAATATATTGAACCTGAGTTCAAATGCTTAGTACAGTGCTCTGTACACACTAAGCACTCAATAAATGTGATTAGTTGATTGGATGATTGCAATAAGCATTTGGGAGAAAGTACAATAGAAGCTAACAACATATTATAGAAACCCAAGGAGCTTACAGTATAATAGAGGTCATGGACACGCCAAACTGTTTACGAATAGCTGGAGCACAAGAATCAGATTAGGAATAGAACAAATAAACCAGGATGGGATATCAAAACAAATCAGAAGTAACTGAATATACATTTGAATTTGCATAGATATACACGTGTTGAAGATGTGTGTAAAAATCTAAGTACTAGTTGTGGCTCTGATTAATATGAATAATAATAATAATAACAGTGGCTTTTATTATGTGCTTACTCATTCTGTGTTTTGGGTAGTAGGCCCAAAGGCAATTAAGGAACCTACTCCCAACAACACAAGTTTAGGTGGATATAGTACAATGTGATGTCAGAAGAAACAGTTTTGTCACTATCATCAGCCAAGGAAACCTACAGTGAGATTTTTCCTTAGGGTTTGTCAAGAACATAACCACCATGTGATTGGAGAAAGGGCAAGATTAGATTCAGCTTTCCATGTCTTGAGAGATAGAAAACTAAAACATATATTAGGTTCTACACAGTGCTATAAAATCTGTGCTATTCTAATTGTGTCATGATAAATGCCACTCACACGAGAAAAACTATTTCTTTCATTCATTCAATTGTATATATTCAGTGCTTACTGTGTGCAGAGTACTGCAATCAGCACTTGGGAGAGTACAATATAGCAATAAACAGATATATTCTCTGCCCATAACAAGCTTACAGTCTAGAGGACAGTCTTACATATGTTGTATCCAGACAGATGAGTTTTGTTGGATAAACACTTGCTAATCCCCTCATGACATTCCAGCCAAAACACTTAGTAAAAACATGCAGTCTTGAAGAACTGACTCTACTTGCAATGTTGCGACCTGAAGACCAAAAAAACATATGTTACTCAAAACTCTTTGCCTAGCTAACTAAACTATGTATCATTACAAAATTTCAATCCAAGGTCACATCTCCTGCATTCTGTAAAATACCGTATCACACAACCAGTGCTTAGGAAGGTTTTGTGACTAAAGGACTGACTGTCAAAAAAGGTGCATTTATTGTAAAATACATGTATCCCTTCCATTTCGATAGGTGGCATTATTCTTTGGAACATTTCCTCAAATAAGAGTTTGAGTAGGCATGAGTAGGGAAAGGATCTGAATATTACAAAGACACAATATTATGTATTTTAAGGAGATGGTAAAACAATTATTATTATTAAATGCCATCAAGTAATTTCCTATTCATAGCGACTTCATGCATATACTTTCTCCAGAATTTCCTGTCCTCTGCCATAATCCATAACCTTTCTAATGGTCTTTCTGTTATCTAGACCTCGGACAATGCTTCATCCTAGTTTAAAACTAGCAGTTAATTTATGATGACAGATCTGCAGAATGCACTGCCCTTGCAAGAAGGGAATATCTTTCTTCAAACATAGGTTTGTATGGAGAAACAATGATGAAAAAGGAAAAACAGGCATTACCAATATTAGGTACAACAACACAACAAGGGGCAACATTTTTGTATGGTCAAGATAACTTGGGCCATGGATTGCACATTTGACTTTTCAGACACAACCACTCAGATATTTGAAATATCTATCTGAAATAGGTATTACATTTTCCTACACTAAGTTTTTGCTGAAGATCAGATTACCTGTTTATGTGAACTGTATTATTTTCCCTTTGCAAAATGGATTAGTATTCTAATAGATTAGTATTCAAATTAAAAGTAGGGGTCCTGTTTGCATGTTAGGATAATGACAACAACTCAGTTGGTAAATACTATGGATTCTAGTGAACTGCCATTGCTTTTCTTGTTAATAATAATAATGATGATGATGATGATGGTATTTGTTCAGTGCTTGTCAAGCACTGTTCTAAACGCTGGGGAAAATAAAAGGTAATCAGGTTGTCCCATGTGGGGCTCACGGTCTAAATCCCCATTTTACAGATGAAGCAACTGAATCACAGAGAAGTTAAGTGACTTGCCCAAAGTCCCACAGCTGGAAAGTGGTGGAGCTAGGGTTAAAGTACTTTGCAACTCTGTGGTTCTCTTTAGCATGTGTGATCCTTTCTCTCCTGTTCCTCGTCTGTCCTTTATGGCTTTCACTGCACTAATATAGACTCATATTTAATACTCTGTTAACACCCACCCACTCACCAAGCCATATTAGAGACAAGCTTCACTGAGACTACATTTGCCAAATGTCTTGCATTAAAACCTGTTTTCATTCATTAAATATCATTTATCGAGCGCTTACTGTATGCAGAGCACTGTACTAACTGTTTGGAAAGTACAATTTGCATTCTATGTTACTCACAACATTTATGGTAACAAAACAATGTGTTACAAATTGAAACATTATATCTGTTTTGTGAAGAAATGTGATGGGATGCTTTTGGGATAAAGAAAGGATTTAAGAAGTGTGCAATCAATTGATTATGCACCTAAATGCAGTACTGGCTTGCAGAAATGTTAATTTGCTCCACTTTTTCCTTCTCAAATAAAATGGTTTTCAAATATGAAAAGTAAGATTCTTTTCACCTGAACATGATGATCTGGAGGGAAAGATAAGAAAGGGAAAGATTGTGCTTAGAGCAGGAGACCCGGTTGATTCTTTCCAGCGATTAGCTGTGCTCTTTAAAACACTGTGTTCAGATAATCCACATTTGCAACTCCTGTTGTACCTCCAAAGCTGATTCCCACTGCCTCGCTACTCTTCACCCTCTCCCCAACCCCCAACCCCCCACCGCCACCCCCAACCCCAGAAATGAATGTGGAGATCTGTCAGTGGAAGTATAGAGGAAGACTGCATTGGACCTCGTGTGTAGCATGGATTATTCAATGTCTTTTCCAATCCTAACCCCCATGGAGTGGAGAAAGGGAGCAGAAGGCTGGAGGCTGTAAAGACACATTCTCCTTAAATACAAATTCAGTAGTTCCTTTGATTGTGCAGAATTGCCAGCAGAGCCAGTCGATAGCTATATGATGCACTCAATAGTTGACATTTGGGAAATACAGGGAGCGTATGAAGTTGACGGCATTTCTAACTGGTTAACAACATGCATTAATCAGTATGAACCGCAGGGCAGGGAAAGACTTGGTTACCTGATGGAGCTGAATACATCTGTTTCTCTTTGAAGGATGAAGAGTCCTTAGATTCCTTGCAAATCTTGTAGCCCAGTGCTTTGTGGAACCGGAGTTCATTCAGAATCCTAAACATGGCTAGAATAAATAAAAAATCACTTGTGTATATTCCACTCTTAAGATATACGACTAGAATAGATTGAACCACTAACTTCAAGGGACCTGAATGTAGAATTTGTGATAAACAGCTGTTTCAGTGAAAGAAATCAGGCTCATCAAAGAACACCAACAAACTCACAACAAACATGAAACTAGGAAGGTGATTTATGGCTGTCCATCCCGTGTCTTTAATGATAAATGAAAAAGGAATAGATCCTCCTACCCATATTCCCAGGACTCACTAAAGAAGGTATCAATCAGTGGTATCGTTGGAGACCCTTTGATACTCCCTACACTGATGTAGTCATTCATTCATTACTCTATCTCATCCATCCATTAATCAGTAGTATTTATTGAGCACTCACTCTGTCCAGAGCACTGTACTAAATGCTTAAGAAAGTGCATTAGAGTTAGTAGACACAGGCCCTGCACTCAAGAATCTTAGAGTCTGGTGGAGGAGACAGACAGTAAAATAAATTACAGGCAGGAGAATGCCATAGAGTATAAATATGCCCAACAGAATTTATGCAACACCCACTGCAACCTAGGTATTGTGGGGAATTAGAATGGCAATGTCAGTGACAAATCCTACCATTACAAACTACAATCTAATGGAGGATACAGCATTACTTAGACTGTGAGCCCAATGTGACACAAGGACTGTGTTGAACGTGATCATCTTCTATCCACCCCAGTGGTTAGTTCAGGGCTTGGCACATAGCAAATGATTAAGAAATACCATAGTGAAGTGAGAAATTAAGACAAAATTTAAGCACAGATCAGCAAGTAGAGATTTTTAAAAAAATAGATTGATAAAGCCAAGGACAGAAGCATGGTGTCCTGATCCACCAAGAAAATCATGGAGATTTGAAACTCCCAGAAATCTCATTCTGGTAGAATGGTTCCAAGAAGGTTCTAAGTAGGGTGTCTTTTGTAGTCATGGAAAGTTGTTTAGGGGTGTGCCCTAAAGAAGAGTAGAGCAGATAACACTTCCGGCAGGGAAATAGCGAAAAGGCATGATTGGAGAAGAGACAGTGCATTGAATGATGAATGGGTAAACTAATCTGGACCAGAAAGACCAAACAGGTGCATGGGGAGATGAGACTGAATCTTTTACGTGAGGATGGTTAACAGGAAGTGTAACTCTAGGATCACTGTCAGGGTGCTTTGATTTTATCCCTGACATACCTGGGAGATGAAATAGACTTCTGGTCAGATGTTGCCAAAGTGAGCTCAAGCCTTGAATAAAAGGATTCTTGCACTCACGTGCAGAGTAAAATGGAGTTGGGTATGTGAATGTGTTAAAATGATCCCAGCACAAAACAGTTAGTCTTAGACACTGCTGTTACTCCTCCAGGTCTCTGAAACAGAGTCACCTCTGTTATTCAATCAGCACTATTAGCTCAGCACCTACTGAGTGTGAAACACTGCACTAAGTACTTGGGAGAGTGCGAGTCAAACAAGACATGTTTTCTGCCTTCAAGGAGCACACAACTTTTGTGAGGGATGAGATATTGACAGAAATTCTGTAGGAGGATATGATAAAAGGCAGTTCAACCATATCAGAAGCAGGAATTGAAAATACAAAATGAGAAGCCAGGTAAAAAAATAGCTATATGAACCATCAGAAAAGATAATTTTTATCTTTCTGATAGATAACTTGCTATCATCATTACAGTATTATCTTTATATTCTAGAACCTTTCCATTATTCTTCTCTCTAAATGGAGGTTACCTTCTAATTGACTTCAGGTTGGGTTGACTGATGGAATTAGGGGTCAAATATATTATGGGGTACAAAGAAACTAGCAGTGAGTGAAAGGTTTTTGGGTTTTCTTTTCCCCCAAGACCTTTGACTCTAGCAAACCATGCTAAAGTACAGGTAGATGAAAGCAGAATGCCTGTGAGAGTGGAAGGAAACCCGCAACAAAACCCACACTCATTTATAAGCATACTGAGTCAACTCAGAACCAATCATAATCCCCTACAACGTGCATGTTAGGGCATAAATGCTATGCAAATCATTAAATAAATAAACTCAGTCAAAAACAAATAGGAGCTAAATGAAGAATTAAGTACTCAGAATTTATGTTCCATTAATCTCAGATTAAATTCTATTTACAAGCAAAAAAATCACCAAGGGCCCAGTTACAGTCTGAAAGTGGAAATGGAGAACAAATAGTATTTTCCTAATTAAAGTTCAAAATCAAGCTAGGAAGGAGAAATAGCCAGAGGCAGAGGGAGGTCCAGATCTCAACATGAATGTGGAGTACTACAAAGATTGTGACCACTTCTTAAGTGGCCACTAAGGAAGGATGATATTTGCCAAATGTGACAAATAGCCCTAAGCAGTGGGAGAAGAAATACTGAAATACATGAATCCTCCCTGACTACAAGGAGCTTATATTCTAATGGACTACATTCTGAAGTTTGAAATGAAGTTTGATGCAAGCTAGAGGAACATATTCCACTAAGGTAGCCAATGGTTCCTAGGCACTTAAAATAATGGCTAGATTATAAACTCTTGGAGGGCAAGGATCATGTCTACTAATTCTATTGTACTCTTCCAAGAGTTTAATTCAGTGCTCTGCCCATAGTAGATGCTCATTAAATACTATTGATAGATAGACTACGCCATTCAGTACCATGTGCTATGAACACAGAGAAGGATTTCTGAAGAAAGTGTAATCAATCAGTGGTATTTGTTGAGTGCTTACTGTGTGCAGAACACTGTACCAAGGACTTGGGAGAGAACGATGCAGCAGAATCAGTAGACTCACTCCCTAACCACAAGGATCTTACAGTCTAGAGAGGGAAACAGATATTAATATAGATAAATTACATATATATATATATATCATCTTTCCTATTGTCCTATATTGTTTGTGCTTGAAATTATTTTCCAGAATCAAAGTATTCCCAAATGAGCATAACAAAATTTGACTGTCTTATGAATGCCACAATTTCCCTAGACTGTAAATTCTTTGTGGGCAGAGAACGTGCCTATCAACTCTATTTTATTCTTCCAAGCACTTAGTACAGTGCCCTGCACTGAATAAGCCCCCATTAAATACCATCCACTGATTGTTTAACCAGATAGTGATAGAGGGAGTCAGTACAGTAACCTCTCATTTTAATGAGCTTCAGGAAAGTCCATGTGCTTATTAACTGGAAATTTTATTATTCTGATGTAGGTTCACTTTAGTTTAGGGACATATCCTGACCAATCATTTGAATGAATGATGCTTAAAAATGTAAAGTTGGGTCTTGAGCTTTTTTTGGTTGAAATAAGCTATATTGTGATACAGCTTGGCAGGGAAGAAAAGCATTAGGTTGAGGCTGTGAGAACATATCATTCTCCAAATGAGACGTCATTTTGCATACCTCCTGATTCACCCAGATGTCTTCCTGATTGACAGTGGATGCTGAGGGTGTAGATTAAATTTTGCTGTCCCTGCTACCTGTTCTATCAGCCTGCCTGGACTCATAGTATTCCGAGGACTGAAAGAAAACTCAAATGATATTTTCTAATTCTACAAATGAACTGAGAGAAGGTTTTCAGGGCAGACTTATAGTTGGAATTGGTGGGACATGGGTCTTCAAACATCTGTCCCTGTCTACTTCAGATAATTTCTATGAACTTTATATTTGCAGTTTAGTTTCTTCATGCAATTTGGAACAGAAATTGTCTCTCTAGTGAGAATTCTTTCCTTGGCACTAGATAATGTAAAAGGGTATATTTAGATTAAAAATAACAAATAATAATTGTGGTACTGGTTAAATATTTGTTATGTACCAAGCACTTTACTAGGCACCAGGGTAGAAACAAAATGATTAGGACAGACATTAACCCTATCCCACATGGGGCTCACAATCTAAGTAGGAAGTAGAATAGATATCGGATCCTTATTTTACAGATAACTGAAGCACAGAGAAGCTAGGTGACCTGCCTGAGACCACACTGCAGGCAAGTGGCAGCGCTAGAACTAGAACACAGTTCTCCAGACTCCAACATACCTGTTCTTTCCACTAGGCCATGCAGCTTACATATAGAGATAACATGAGTTGTAGATATTTTTAACCAATGGATTAATAAAGAATTCCAACAGAACTGCAGCCAACTATGTAGAGGAAAGCGGGAGGAGACTATTTGTTGGTAAATGACTTGAAGAATGAGGACCTTGACATAATCAGAACTTTAGGGGTGGTGCATTTTTAAAAATGAAACTCCTGTGACTATTCTGCAACTGGGTTGGACTAGCTCACTGAGATGCCAGGAGAACCTGATGGTTTTCCCTAGTGGCTGGAAGGGGCATGGGGCACCACCTCCTTAACCCATTGCCAATCCCAGGAGTTCAGTATGCACCTACCCTGTGTAACATGCCAGAGCTTAGGAAGCATACCTAGACTGCTGTTTGTAGCTCCTCTAATTCTACTAACACTGCAACTACTCCTGCTTAGACTTTGAGTCGTTTAGACTGTGAGCTCGTCATTGGGCAGGGATTGTCTCTATCTGTTGCCAAATTGTACATTCCAAGTGTTTAGTACAGTGCTGTGCACATAGTAAGCGCTCAATAAATACTACTGAATGAATGAATACTGCTGCTAATGCTACTACTATTCTTACAAATAAGTCTACTAGTTAGACTGTGAACTCCTTGTGGGACAGGTACTGTGTTCAACCAGATTAAGTTGCATCTACTGCAGGTCTTAGTACAGAGTTTAATACATAGTAAGTGCTTAATAAATACCATAATAATCACAGTAACAATAATAGCCAGGCCTTGGTTCCGCATAACGATGGATTTTTGACCTTCAAGAGGTATTCATCAGTGAGGCATAACTACTACATTATAGTTCCCCAAAGCAACAGCAAGACCCAAACAGCTAAAAAAGAAGGTAGAAGAGTTGAAATGGCATGCTGCCCTCCACATCCAAAGAAACCCCCCCATACCTCCATAACTGAAGCCCCACAGAAAGGTATTTCTTTCTAGAAATGGAACTTCATTGTGGTCGGTTATTACTTCTTATATATACTTAAATATAATCACTATATCTTCATATATATCCATATTTTGAATTTATTTCCAAATTGGTTTCTAGCTGTTGAATTTTATAAGTCCCCTCTGATGTAGGACGCAATATATAGTGGTGATTATAACTCTTTGCTCCTACAGCACTTTTCATCCAAGTTTCAGAGAGTATTTTAATGAGTGTTATTCTCATTTTACAAGGATATAAATTGACACAAAAGCTACTCACCAATGTCTAAAAACCATGCGTTCATGCAACTACTATTCATTTTTGTGACTCACGTGGTGCTTAATACTTTGCAAAGACATATTTTCTTTAAAAAAATCATAAATGTGATCATCAGCTTCCATTACTATTTTGGGACCCACACAATCCCATTCACATTAGTATAATTTAATACAAATGATTATTTAGCTTCAAAGACAAAACAAGAATGTTTAGAGGAAAAAAATCACACAAGCACTGCGAACATTATTCAGTATGATGCGCTCCTTTGAGATTGTCAAAAATCAAGAAAGAGTACCTTGAATTTGGTGGAGCCCTTGTTATCTTTTCCATAGTGCTTTCACATTATTTACCTCATTTTGTTCTCAGAACATAGTGAGAAGTAAGCATTTTTGTATCCCTTCTACAGATGTGGAAGCTGAGAATTGGAGAAGTTCAGTTACTTACCTGAGGTCATACAGCGGGCCAGACTAGAAATCAGATCCTTTAACTAGCAGACCCAGCCTCATTCCAATAGATCATGCTGCCTCTTCTGAGAAAACCTAAGAAACCATTCGCACAAGAATGTCTTAATAGGAGTGAGATAATAAGATCCAGGGAAACCTAGAAACGTCTTTTTATTAAAGAATGTTGAGTAAGAAATGCTAACCAATTACTTACCTTAATTTGGAGAGACATACAATGGCCTGATATTTACTAAATAGGAAGTGATTTTGTTGCTTTGAAATTTTTCAGGATCCAATCTGTCCAAATTTAGGTTGCTGCTACTTCCTGATCCTCCTTGAAAAAACTGCTGAGTCTCTCAAATGTAATTCGAAGAACTGCTGTTATAGTCATTCATTCATTCATTCATTCAATCATATTTATTGAGCACTTGACTGTGTGCAGAGCACTATACTAAGCACTTGGGAAAGTACAATATAACAATAAACAGTGACATTCCCTGCCCACAACGAGTCTAGGGTGGGCGGAGACAGACATCAATACAAATTAATAAAATTACAGATATGTACGTAAGTGCTGTGGGGCTGGTAGGGGGGAAGAGCAAAGGGAGCAAGTCAGGGCAATTCAGGAGAGAGTAGGAGATGAGGAAAAGTAGGACTTAATCTGGGAAGACCTCTGTAGATGTAGTTATAGCAACTACTGTTAGTGAAAATCACCAGTGTCCATAACAACCAATCCCAAATCCAACTAAGCCTGAGGAATTTCTTTTAATTCAAACGAAATGGTCAACTTAACAAAGAATATTTCAGATCTGTCTTAAGCACCAGATTTCCTTTATGAGCCATCATCCTTAAATCTTGAAGACAGCTGTTGTACAATGTTGGGGGCTTAGAGACATATTTAAAGATTTATATTTAATTCAGGTTGCAAACCACCAGAGTATTTTGTGACTCTAGATGATTTCCCCTTGATTCTTCTGGAATAAGAAACATCATAAATGTTTCTTCAGCCACTGTATAGAAAACCTTCCAGTTGTAGGTTTCATGGCCTGAGATTTTGTCTAACATGCTGTGGAAATCATAGATATCTGGTCCAAATGGAATATTTACATTGAGCAGCTAAATTCAGAGGCTCTAATAGCACCTGACTTTCCCCAAAATATGGGTCTTCCTTGGCTCATCAAATATATTACTGAGAGGAGACAAAGTTAATGTTTAATGATTTCAATGGCATTTGTAAACACTTACTATGTGAGAAACACTGTATTAAGCAAAGAGATCGCTACAAGATAACTAAGTTGGAGACAGCCCCTGTCCCTCATTGATCTCACAGTCTAAAAGGAGGGAGAATAGGTATTCAATCCCAATTTCACAGATGAAGGAATTGAGGCACAGAGAAGTTAAGTGACTCACCCAAGATCACACAGCAGGTAAGTGGCAGATCTGGGATTAGATCCCAGATCCTCTGACTGCCAAGATTGTGCTCTGTCCACTAGGCCTTGCTACTTCCTCAGAAAAGTGGAATCAAAATGGATGACTCCCCTAGATGATTTTTTTCTTGGTGAATACTCATCACAGATAAAAATCAATTAACAAATGATATTTATTGAGTGCTACCCACAAGGATCTTAACAGTCTAGAGGGAGAGAAAGATATTAAAATAAATTATATGTACATATATAAGGACTGTGGGACTGAAAGGGGGGTGAATATTGATTGCTTAAAGATCCAAGTGCACAGGCAATACAGAAGGAAGAGGGAGACGGGGATATGAGGGCTTAGTTGGGGAAGGCCTCTTGGAGGAGAATACATATGCTTCTAAGAATTGCCTCGCTTCCCCAAATATTCCAGAACTATTTTTACCCCCAGAGAGGCTTCAGTAGAAGTAAAATTGTGTGTGTGTGTGTGTGTGTGTGAGTGTGTGTGCGTGTATCCCCTTTTAGACTGTGAGCCCGTTGTTGGGCAGGGATTGTCTCTATCTGTTGCAGAATTGTACATTCCAAGTGCTTAGAACAGTGCTCTGCACACAGCAAACTCAATAAATACAATTGAATGAATGAATGAATATATGCACACACGTGTGCACAGAGTGTGCATGCTAGAAGTGTGACCTAGTGAAAATAGCTTGAGATTGTGAGTCAGTAGATATGGAAGCTCTACTGTTGGAGTGCTGTGTGACCTTAGACTAGTCTCTTAGCCTCTCTGCCTCTTGATTCCCTCATTTGTAAAATGGGGATGAGATTCCCATGCCCATGC
Source organism: Ornithorhynchus anatinus (assembly GCF_004115215.2). Taxonomy (NCBI): domain Eukaryota; kingdom Metazoa; phylum Chordata; class Mammalia; order Monotremata; family Ornithorhynchidae; genus Ornithorhynchus; species Ornithorhynchus anatinus. Next base: position 30,628,576 of record NC_041746.1, read on the forward strand.
TGTTTCCACTGGGTCATACTGCCTCCTGAAGTGCTTCCTACTATTATTACCCCCACTTTATGCAGAGAGGTGAAGTGACTTGCTCAAGGTCACACAACAGGCCATTGTCAGAGCTGGGATTATAACCTGAACTTCTAAATCCCACATCCATGTTCTTTCCACTAGGACATGCTGCCTCCCAACAAGTTTTGTTTATTTTTATTACTCATTTTGGACTTAGTGAGTCTTACTGTTGAAAAAAACTTATAGAGAAAACTGACTGGAAACATAACATTGATGGACTTTTGACCAGGTTCCTCTGATATCTAGTCTAATAGAGAACATACCGTAATCTTACTATGCTATGATTTTTGGGGGGTGAGTAGGAAGGTTCATTTAAATTCCTTGAAAGTTAGGTGGGTCTTCTGGATAATTACTTTACCATTTTCCTTGGCACCTTCTGGAAGATTAAGTATTCCTTTCATGCAGCAAACTTCCATTTTGGTTCCTGTTTCTTCTTATTTTATGCTTCTTGCCTATGGAATGTCTTACCCCTGTGAATAAAAACAGCCAAATCCCTAGTTCTTTTTAAGACCAATTTAAATTCCTCTCTCGACTGTGTTTTTAATTAGTTTTGCTTGATTAATTTGTTTGAAATGTTATTTTTATGTCCTTTTAGTGCACTGGCGTTAAAGTTTTCTATGACACGATATGACGTTCCTTGGCAATTTATGTTTAATTTTAGTTTTATTGAAAACTGAAGGTTATTAATCCATTTGGGATTTCTATAACTCCAGCACAAAAATCTTTGAGATTGTGCCAATGACTCATGCGAGTCATTGATTCAAAGGACTTTAATGGGTTTTAGTAACATCACAAACGATTGAATCTGAGGGTAGGTCTCCAGATATAGAAACTAAACAAGAAAAACACAACCACGAATAGTGGTAGCTCTACCTATTTATAGGACATGTATTTATGCAATACTTTTCTCCTTAGAAGCACCAAGTGGATTACACCTAGAATCTTATCTAGCCTTTCTACTTCATATGCTACTTAAAATGCAGTAAATGCTGACTATTTTTCAAAGTAGTAGTTGTGGGCTTTTGCAATAGTTTTGATGAACCAGACACATGGATGAAATAATAGTTTGTCTTCTGTGTTCCTTGACAATCCTCTCCAGATCTTAGATCACAAGCCGAGCAGAAAAACTACACAGCAGTATAAATGTCAGGCATTTCACCAATTATTTCAGTGTTGTGTTAAGAGTCTAATGTAGTAGCCAAATGTACCGTGCCAATGTTAATCTTTCTTCAACCTTTGATGCAGTAATGTTTCCCTAGACTTATTTTTCCATATAGACTTCGGTTCTATAAGAATGCAATTTAGCCTGAAAGTCATACACATAGCAACAGTTTCTAAATATGAAAGCTAGTGTGAACCCAAAGTCTGTTGGTGATCCATAAAGAAAAATAGGTTGACAATATGGTTTTGAAAATTCGACTTATTTAAAACATCTCTGGGAAACATCTCTAGAAGAATATAAGCCAAAGAGAACCCTTGTCCTTTTGGCAGGCAAAACCCTTTTAACCTCATTAGCAGGACACGGGGGTAAATAAGAAAAGAATGCATGGTTCCCCTATCTCAGACTGCTATGAGTCTGACAAGGTTTAGGGCTTTGGATGGGCATAAAATTATGGTCAAAGTGAAACTTGAAAGTTAAGCAAATGAGCTGATGAATTGCAAACTGCCAACATATTCCACAGAGTTTAGAATTGTCTTGTGAGAGCCATCAGTACGCCCATTGTGGGCAGGGATTGCTTCTCTTTATTGCTGTTTTGTACTTTCCAAGTGCTTAGTACAGTGCTCTGCACATAGTAAGCGTTCAATAAATACGATTGAATGAAGTGTGGTAGACCTTATAAAGTCAGGAAGCTCTAGAAAAAAATTCTACCTATTTTGCTAAATATCTGAGACCCAGCTTACTTCAAGTACATGAGCTACATAGGAAGCAAAGTGGCCTACTGGAAATAATAATAATAATAATAATAATAATGGCATTTTCAAGCATTTATATGTGCCTCCCAAAGAACTCTACTACAGAAGTAGATACGTGATAATTTATTCAAATCATGTCTAGACTGTAAATTTGTTGTGGGCGGGGAGTGTGTTTGTTGTATTGTTGTGTTGTACTCTCCCAAGCACTTAGTACAGTGCCCTGCATACAGAAAGTGCTCAATAAACACGATTGATTGACTGATGTCTGTCTCTCTTTTATACCCTACCAAGCACTCAACCCTCTATGTAGGTTAAGTTCTCAATAAATTTGTCTTGTTTTATGCTGTCATCTCCGACCCATAGCAATGCCATGGACACATCTCACCCAGAACGCCCCACCTCCATTTGCAATCATTCCACTAGTGTATCCATAGAGTTTTCTTGGTAAAAATCCAGAAGCGGTTTATGATTGCCTCCCTCTGCTCAGTAAACTTGTGTCTACCCTCAACTTACTCCCACACTGCTGCTACCCAGCACAGGTGAGTTTTGACTTGTAGCAGACTGCCTTCCACTTGCTACCCAGTGATCAAGCTAGGAATGGAATGGGTATGCCTCTGCTTGACTCTCCGTCCCGTAGTTGAGGCTGGTAGAGTACTGGAAACTCTCCAGGTGTGACCCTGAGAGGGGACCTCAATACATACTATTCATTTAAATCTGCCTCTCCCTGTTACAATGTGAACCATGTGTGGCAAAATGACTATATCTTGTCTTTGTATCAGCACTTTGTACATTGCTTAACATACAAGTAAACATTTAATAAATACCACGAAACAATATTAGTACTAATAATGTAGAATTTCTAAGGAACAAATAAGACTAGTGTTGAAGCATTTAACTGTGGGAACTCACAACTTTGGGAAAGATATTTAGAACCCAGTGTCATTATGGCACTTGTTAAATGCTTTACTATGTGCCAAGCTGTGTATTCAGGAGAAAAGTATATATAAGATAATCAGGATGGACACTGTCCTTGACCCACATGGGGTTCATGTTCCAAGTAGGAGGGAGAATCGATATTTAATCTCCATTTTACAGATGAGGAAAATGAGACACAGAGAAGTTAGGTGACTTGTCCAAGGTCACACAGTAGACAAGTGGCCGAGACGGGGTTAGAACCCAGGTTCTCTGACTCCCAGCTACTGGCCAAACTCCTTCTCAATTCCTATCACTCCTTGGATCCTGTAATTATGGGAAGATAAATGCATATCTAGTGGATTTCATCGAAAGCAGAATAAAGAGCAAATTCACGAAAATAGCAGGTCCACAGTATTGGGTCATACTGCTCTTGTGCAGGTTATGCTGGGTATCTTAGAGAGTTAAAATAAGAAAATAATTTTAAGTCACTGGCCTAGGAGTTAGTCTGAACACCAATTCCTTCAATCAGTTCAACATAGGAATGAATTGAATCCCCAATTTTCTCAGAGCATGTGACAAGGTTTAATGGAAATAAAAGGCACACACCCTGCCTTTTAGGTGTATATAACCTAATGGAAATAATTGTGGAACAAAATGACTTACAATTTCTTAGCACATGAAGAAAACTAAAGATACAACTGGTTAAAAGCAAGTGTCAGAAAGGGTGGAGAGGCCAGTAAATAACCGCATAATGATGATGACATTAATGATGGAGTGTGCTATCAAGAATGTTTTGATGGTCCTCTTCACAAGGTCAAAAAGCCCAATTAAACTGTATTTAATGTAATTTTTAAATCCTAACTTTTTTTTTTCTGGGGGGAGACTAAAACTACATTCAATTTCCCTAAAATCGATTAAATACAGGCCCAGAAATGAGGAAATGAGGAAAAAAAATTCACAATTTCTTTTTCCTGCGGCAATTTCTTTCACCTTCCAAAGATCCATGTACTTTCCTGACTCCATCACACCCTAAAGACAGAGTTCTGCCAGAACACTACCCGGAATCTATCGATTTTTCTGGTTTATTTAGCTATTTTGTCCTTTGTACTGAAACAGCACCATTCCGATTGAACACTATTAATAGACTCACTAGAGGGTATTTTTCTGTTTTCAAAGCTTCCAAAAGCATTGTCTAATCTTCACAACACTTCCCTGTGGTTAGTGCTATCTTTTTGTTTCAGATGAGGAAACTGACTTCTGTAATCCATTATCCTTTCTGCATCGATATTAAATCTGGAAGCTTAATTTCTTGCTCCCGATTCTATGTTCAGACCTGGCCCACTATTTCTGCTTCCATCTCTACAGATTCCTCTTACAGCATAATAATTCACTCTGAATTGAACAGATGTGTCAGAAAAGTATCTGTTGGGGGTGGGAAGAAGTCCATAGAGGAAGATGAGAGACCCATATGCGGCTTCTGTATTTGGTTATCCACTAAATATAACATTTCCCCTCTAACAACACTTGATACGTATTGCTGAAAATCAGTAATCTTGGGAAACTGGCTAAAGGGTGAACCCTGGCACAGCTGTCAAACAGGGAGGCAAGGAGAATTAAGATACTACATCTTAAGCATGCGTATTAACTCCTAGCGTAGCATGGAAAAATGAGTGTAACCCTCACAATGGCGTATGTGGGGTTTTTTTTTTAAATAGAAGTTTAATCTCCTTTAGAGTGAAGGCACGCTTGCAGTTGTTCCAGCTTTTTGGCAAGGTTCCCAGAAACTGTAACATTCCTGGGACCGCCCTCCCTTGGTCTTACAACTTTGCCTTGGGATGGTCTCCCCGTGCAACCAGACTCCCTCGGGTTGGAGGCCTCATCTGTTCAAGATCTTCTCTCACAAGTACCCACACGTGCCCAGAACTCCTTTTCTCACCTCCGAAGGATGGAAGTCTAGTGGGAATTAAACCTACAGTTGCAGGAAATCTAAGCAGTGCAGACCTGATGTGTGGGCTATTAAAACTATCCCCCTGGCTGATTATTCGTGAATTAAAATGGGCTTTATGTTAAGCAGCTTGGAAAAATCCCAAATCAAACAGGATTGTTGCAAGAGCCTTGTCCAATGACAGTTTAGAAAGGCTGAAGTGACAGCTTCATTTTCCAGCGGCTCACTGCTGTAACCCCTGTCCTGCTTGCACTCAGTCAAGCTTCTCAAGTCCTGAATGGTCAGTGGACATAAGTGAGGGACACAGACTGTGGATATCAATAAGAACCAACACAGAAAATAGTGGAATGTTAAGCAAAAGAGGGGGAAGATCATATATCCTTTTTTTTTTACCAATCAGTGGTATTTATTGAGCACTTACTATGTGCAGAACACTGTACTAAGCATTTGGAAGAAAACACTACAATAGAATTAGCAGACAAGTTCCCTGCCCATAATGAGCTTACAGTCTAGAGTTCATACACAGTATTTCTGGATGTCCTTGGAGATTCATTTTTTTTTTCATTCAGACTGTCAGCTTCAATTGTTCCATTTGTCCAAGAATTGCAAGGAGGCTGTTTTCTCTTTAAATGATTCCCCTGAATGCCCACCCCCACCACCCCAATTTTTTTCTTCCAGGTCAGGTTCTGATTTTCAAATCCTTCAGCAGCGCCAGATATATTTCTTTGAGTTTACTCTTTGGTTAGCTGTTTGCCCGCTTGAAATGTAGACCTCACTAAAAGAGAAATAGAATACTCCTCCAAACTTCAAATTTAGCTTACATGCTTTTCTTGAGCTGCTTTTATTTTTCTAGCACTAAGCAGCTTTGCTGATTTTTTTAAATAAAATATTGAAGAGTTTGGGAATCTATCGAGTCATTTTGTGATTTCATTTATGCTATAATTTCTTGCTTTCTCACAAATGAATGAATTCACGAATATGATATAAATTATATCGATGAATACATCTGAAATAGCATTTTTCACTGCACTGCTTTTTCATATTGGGATGAACACAGGGTGCCATTTCATATAATTCCATGTAATCTTTCGTGATCCTCCACAGATTGCAGAAACTGGCTTCCACCCTTTGCTCTGCATAATTCCTGCTCTGGATTCATACAAAGAAGCGTTTCCAAAGTGCTTTTCCCCTCATCCCCACTGACTGTCAAGCTTGCCATCTACAGATGCTTTGGCTGGAGACATTTGAAAGGATGCCTCTCTTTAATGGCAACCCAACGCATTCGTTTAGATGCATTCGTTTCTTGCTCTTTGTGGAAAGTACAGGCTTGAGCATATTCTACTTCATATGATAGGGTGGAACAGAGATCCAAAGTAACTAAAGGGCTTGATTGTCTCCAACCAAGTCAAAGAGTCCTAGTTTTGTTCATTGTGTTTCTGTTCTGTGTCCAGCCTAGAAAACAGTGACAAAATTTAATGCACAAGAAGGAAAACTGAGATGAGGAGCTCTCTTATCTGGTTTTTCTTTTCATTGCCTTCCCTTTTTCTTGCCCAAAAGCAAAATTAGAGTGAAATATGAATTTGAATAGTACACATAAATTTCTCGAGGAAGGGATTGTTGATCCTGTAATGGTATTATCAGACACACACACACACACCTGGGTAAAAATCAGTTCAAAAGAGAGTTGGATTCAGATAACTCTGGTGTGCCCTCTCTGTATTTCTCTTTTTCTTTCTCCACTTCAATTTCTATTTTTCTCTTCCAATTTCCTTTTATTCATAAATATATACATATATAGATCAATAGAGAGAAAAAATATATAATTGTATTAAATAGTTACATGTGCATGTTTATACAAATTTTTCTGCCAGTATATATACAATATAAAATCTTTACATCCCAACATTCATACACATATACACTGCCTAGAAAAAATATTCAATAAATGTCACTAGGCTATGTCATTTCTCAGGGGAAGAAAAGATTTATATTGAACCCATCACCTTCATAACCCACATAATACACACATGCTGAAAGTATTTTATACATTCCATTGTGTAAAAAAGAGATTGAATTAAAAAAAATTGAAGGAAGCAAAGGTCAGAGCATATACAAATTAATTATATTAGAAATAAAGGGAAACTCCAGGACAAACTCATCTATATAGAATATTATACTTTAATTTTAAAAATGAAAGCCTCTCTTTCTATAACATTTTTATGTAGGCATTGAGTCATACATATAATCATCCTCTGCATAGTTTCTACTGATGAAAATTCAATTAATTACAAAATTCCCAACTATATGATATATGCCCCTTTGAAATTACCACAGAGTTTAAAAAGGAGACTCATTTGAAAAATGTCGGCATTTAAATCTTACTCATGGGTGATCATAAAAACAAAAACAGAAAAAGAATAAATGCTGCTACTATCACGAGTTGGAACTCGTTCAGCCATTTGAAAATTCAATTATTCCTAAAATATGAAAACCTAAAAATAAGAACGGGTCCCTAATTAATGATTATTTTTAATGTCTTATCTTGGGTCTAAGTTAAAGGATATAGGTTAAAGGATTTTTAATCACAAAAGGATATGCATTTATCTTCAATTTCAGTAAGTATGGGCATGATATTGATTAATACATTTAGGACCATTACCTCATTCATTTCAAATATCTATTTTTAAATATACAATACTTAGCTCATTGAAATTGGGAAATTAAAAATAAAGACATCTCCTACCTGACACATTCTGTGTTTGGAGAAACACACTGAACAATTTACATTTGTTCTTAATTTCTTTTAAATAATTTGAAAATGAAACATGATTAATGGCATACATCAGCTTGACTGAACTGTCTTAATATACATTTATATAACACTTGCATTACTGAAAATGTCTAATTAAGAAACACATTGGTAGCTCATAATGTTAATTTCCCTGCTGAAATAAATAGTTAGCCTGTTGTAATTCAACATTATTAAGTAGAATATTACAGGCATCTAAGCTAGACAGGCACTTTGTTCTAGAATCTTATGTCTTGTCTCAAGTCACACAGAAAGTGTTGTCAATCTCAGCAGTTGGCTTTGTCAGCTATTTCTTGCAACATTACATGTATTATTACTTGTATTATTACAAGAAACAGAACATCTTTGCTAGCACTTAAAGCCATTGAAAGTGTTATTTGTAATTGTACAACTGCCACGAGAGTCAGTTTTAACCTTGGTTTGACTTTTGCATAGAAATATAAGTCTAATAACAAATTTGAGTGGATACAAAGATTTTTATTGGGCTGATTTATTCCCTAAATTCAATAAAGAGACCCAAATAACATATGATCATGAAATGTTAAAGTGTTTCCTTTTGGACAAAATGTTAGGGTACCCAGGTGCAGATTTGGTGTATAAACAATACACTACAAACACAATGTAGCCAGAATAAGGAACATAGAAGTAATTATTCAAACTAGGCTCTTTGGCTATAAGTAATCTGCAGACATTATAAAAAGTGGAGTAAAGTATGAAAGTAGGAGACAAATTCCGTACCTACAATTTCTCATTTTCATCACTGTTTGTCTTGGATAATTGAGGAAAATTTTCAAGTCCAAAACTTCTGAAAATCCACCTTAACAAATGGATGTTAACTTTGGGGGCATATATAAAATTCAAAACAGTTAGGTTAAATGTGGAATGTGATCAGGACAGTTCGAAACTGAAATGAATGTCATTTCTTCCTTTAAGTGTGGTGAACGCATGTAATAGTTTTTCCATTTCAACTTGCAATTCAATATTCTGTCTCCCAAGACCACAGATAATTTTCCTGTACCCCTCGTATTTTTTCTTTAGTCGGCAGATTCTACTACAGAGCACAGGCATCAGAATTGCCGCAGAGAATACACACTCCCTGCCTCAGGACAGATTTAGATAAGAAAAAGCCTAGAGATGAGGCTGGAAACGGCATATGTTTGCTCAAAGCGTGTGCCCCAAAACCAGAAGCACAATCTTGAATGGTATACGAATATGTTTTTCCTGGAAAAATTTGCAATTTAAAGCCAGATTTTATTTCACTGATCTCCCTTCTGGTGCTTTTAGATTCCCACAGAAGTGCTCACCCTTAAATTTTCAGGGTCAGCTGAAGCATGATTAGCTTTTAACTTCTTTGCAGTTTTGGCAAGCAAAAAAGTCTTCCGTGCTCTTCCTCCGGTGTGACTTAGTTGCAGGTAAAGAAAAAAAATTAACAGCTTGAGGAGTGCTAATTAGAACCAATTATAATTTCATTGACCTGCTATGGCTCAAAGTGTCCCGGAAAAAAGATTATTTGGCTTGCACGAGCATGTCTGATTGGGAAATTTAATGTTCCAAACATCCTCGTGCACTGTCCACAGAAGCCGCAGAACACCTGGAGGAGGTCAGGCGGAGAATCCATCCCCCAAACTCTTCTGAAAAGAATATCCACGAGGGATCGGTTCATTCAGGGACTTAAAAAGGAGAACAACTGGCATGCACCAATGTTGCATCCCAAAATGAGGCCTGTCAACTGACCCATATCTTGATGGCCCTCTGGACCAAGCGGACGGTTAAGAGGCAAGCCATTTTAGATCAGTTCGACTTCCTGAGAAAAGCAATTCGCTTTAAAGTGGAGTTTCCACTAGTTAACAAAAGGCAGGCCATGAGTTTTTCGAGGAAATGCCTCACCTACAATTACCCCACACCTAAGGGAAGAGTCTCCCTACTGAGGCCTACCAATTTCATGGAGAAAGGTTGCCTAGCGCCATCTAGCGGCCCTTTCCTTAAGTGCACGTTGGGAAAACCAGGCTTTTTATGTGACCCGTATTAGAGAACGGCGACTTTATTGTTAGAATTAAATAATTAATGTGGTTAACAACATCTGCATAGATTAAGTAATTCAGGCTCATGGGTTTTGTTGATGGCAGTAATTTTAAAAGCCCCACAAAATGATTCTCTCCCGATTTATGGAGCGTGGCTTAGGCTGCCAGAGACTTGCGCAAGTCATTGACTGAAAAATACCAGGATTACTCAGGAGAATTGCCAGAGTTCCATAGTCAACAAATTTACATAAATATTTTATAAAAATCTCTAAGTACAAAGAGGCGGCAGATTCAGGCAGTGAAGCGTTCTGTAGGGATGCTGGAACGGAAATATAGATCATTCCTTTCTTGAAAGTGTTAGGAATTTCAGGCTGATTCCCAATCGGAAAGCATTAGCCATTGAAGATTTCTTCTTTTCCTTCTTTTTCCTTCCAGATGCTGGATGAAAATATCCAGCCCGTGCTTTATACTATACCTGTACTCTGCTAATCTTTAAAATTGGAGAAGGTAGGGATATTGCATTGGGACAGTCATTTGTCTTTCAAGAAGAAATCACTTTCTTTCACCAACCCTGAACCCCCAGAGGACGCTAACTGCATGCTGATTACCAAGATAAAAATAGTGATTTTTTTTTTTCTAAATGAGTCGGCAGGATCCTAGACCCAGTACCGTTGCTAGGGGAGTGGAGGGGAGATTTGTTATCCTAAAAAAAAAAACAAAAATGCTGTGGTTACATCGTTGGAAAATGCAGCATCTTCATTTCAAATTGTTGAAGATGTATCCTAAGGGGGTTGAAGTTTAATTTCCCCTCTTTAAATTAGGGAATAGCCACTTAGCCTGGGAAGTTGAGGAAAGACTTCAATATTACAGGAATTTTACAGTAATGCGATAGTGACTTCTCAAATTGTCTCAGGAAAAAGTCCTTCTTGGACATGTGTTCCTGGTTCCTTCTTGGTAAAATAGAGGGAAAAGCAAATTTGCTTTGAAGAGCAGCTCAAAACGTTTGTAATATGACAAACGAATAGATAAATTAAAATAATGCTATTTTCTACCTGTATTGCACACTTTTTAGGTTTGCAATGCAGACTCCAAATCTGTTTTCCCTCCATCCTGTATTGTGGAAAAATGATCTCATCCAATAATGATAGCACTTATTAAGCACTTCCTAGAGTGTCAAAACACTGGGATAGTTAAAGAGCATTCAGTTCAAAAGTCCCTGTTCCATACAGGACTCACATTTCTAAGAGGTGGGAAAGCAGGTATCTTCTCCACATTTTACAGATGAGGAAACTGAGGCCCAGAAAGGCTAAGTGACTTGCCTGGGTCACCTAGCTAGGTCAGTGACAAAGCTGGGATTAGAACTCGGGTATTCTGACTCACTGTCCCATTCTCTTTCCAATAGATCACTGCCTACTTTACAGGCACTTTTTCCAATCTGTTCCAATAGTCTGCAATATGATCAGTCAAGCAAGAAGATCAAAGAAGTTCCTTCCCTTTTCAGTTAATAATAATAATGATAATGTTGGTATTTGTTAAGTGCTTACTAATAATGTTGGTATTTGTTAAGCGCTTACTATGTGCAGAGCACTGTTCTAAGCACTGGGGGAGATACAGGGTAATCAGATTGTCCCACGTGAGGCTCACAGTTAATCCCCATTTTACAGATGAGGTAACTGAGGCACAGAGAAGTTAAGTGACTTGCCCACAGTCACACAGCTAGCTGACAAGTGGCAGAGCTGGGATTCGAACTCATGACCTCTGAGTCCCAAGTCCAGGCTCTTTCCACTAAGCCACGCTGCTTCTCTACTATGTGCCAAGTACTGTTCTAAACGCTGAGCACTGTTCTAAGCACTGCCAGGACACATTCTAGCTCTCCGTCGTAAAGCTGCAGAATTCTCCCTCTGCTATTCCTTATAATTCTCTCTCATTTTGAGACAACATTCTGAAGTGTACCTTGTCTTACATACTTTCCGTCCCTTCCCTATGATGGATTATTTTGACTGACTTGATCAAGACACTATATAGCTCTCTTCAATTTTGCTTGCTAATGGCAGATCTCTTAGCAATCGTTACCTCTTTGGGCTGAAAAAGATGAGAGAGATAACTGACTGAAAATTAAGTACTCTTTACATATGTTTCCAAAAAGAGTGAATTCAAAGCCATTCTTTATTGGTACATATTTCCATTGTTCTTTGATTATGTAGCTATATTTATTGTGGTGTTTTTTAAGTGTCTGCATTTAGTGCATAATATTTTGACTCTTGGGAATACTTTAATGTCTTTTATGCCTCTAGATGAAAATGTGTATGTTCATTCATTCATTAGTAATTGTTGAGGGCTTATTGTGTTCAGAGCACTGTACTAAGCACTTGGGAGAGCATAATATAACAATATATAGACACATTCCCTTTATCATTATAGTATATCCTGAAAGCACTTAGAACAGTCCTCTGCACACAGTAAGAACTCAATAAATACGATTGGCTGACTGAGTTTTAAGTTACTTACCTCCAGGGGACAATGTCATTTTGCCCAGCACTCTTTTGCCCAGTACCTCTATTTTCAAAGAACCATTTCAAATCTTGAAACCTAGAGCACTGTTGGTAACTGGCTAAAACTTCTGCCAGCAAAAAGCCAATTCTTTCATTCAGTCATATTTATTGAGCACTTACTGTGTGCAGAGAAATGTGCTAAGTGCTTGGCAAAGTATAACAATAAACAGACATATTCCCTGCCCATAATGAGTAATCAGAACACAGATTCTGATCCCACAGTGTGTTAAACACTAATAGTCCTGACCTTTTGAAGTTTTCTGGGTCAAAAAGCTGTGTGTCTGTAACAGAACAGGGAGATTCCACCAGTAATTTTATAATAATTTTATTTGTTAAATACCTATTATGTCCCAAGCACTATGCTAACTGTTGGGGTAGAATACAATCAGATCACTTTTATATGTATCCATTCAACTGTACATCTTATTAATCATAATAACTGCTCTACTTGCAAATTAGTTTATGTGTATCTTTCCCATCAGAGTGCAAGTGAGATCTTTATGGACAGGCATCATGTGCCTTTTTTTTTGCTTTGTACTTCCCAAGCACTTAGTACAGTGCATTACACCCAGTGGGTACTCAATGAATGCAAGTAATACTACAGCAGCAGGGGGTTCATGACAAATTCCCCCCACCTCTGCATTTTATGTGACCCTGCTTTCTCTTTCTCTGACAAGGAGAAAAACATGCTCATTGCCTTAATCTAGCAAATAGTCCAAGACCTGTTATTTCAACATGTTAGACTGATGCCGAAACACAGGTGAGATTTCAGGTGAACATGAAATGGATATAAAAATTGGAAAAAAAATGGAATTAGAGATAATTGTCCCCACTAGCATTAAAGACCATATTTTTAAAACTGTTTCCTGGGGTGAGCTGTATGCAATTTGAATTTATTAATGCTTAAGCTGGTTTGATTTCGGTAAGCTCTTAAAAGGCATTCTCCTTTCGCTGATCTGTCAAAAGATTTGGAATGATTCAGGAATTGTGAAGTGCTTTTTATCAAGCTCCATCAAGCTTAAAATCACCCCATCAAACATAAAAATACTCTTTTTTTGTTTTTTTTAGCTGCAAGATAAAAAAAAATGTAAAGCTACTTTGAGTGACAAAACCTAAAGACACTTGCCTATACCCAACCAGTGAGTCAGAGAGCTGGGTACGGTGAAACAATGAATTATCCAGAAGCATATGTCACATAGCTTTCTCTCCCTTGCCTTTTGAAAGTTCTACACTTCCCCAGTAAGCACCTTGTAACAAAAGAACAAAGGACATCCAGAGGGAATGCCACTAGTCATTAAGAAGCTGTTCATAGAAGAAGAACCTTTTGGTGTAAAATTAATAACACCAGGGTGATATGCATTAAGCTTGTATAAATATTTAAGGAACGAAAGTCCTGCTTGCAGATGAAAACCAATTAACAAACTATTTAATCCAAGAATGCACTGTTACAGGTTGAGAACATCATAAAACAGATACTGCTTAAGTGGTGTGACGATTTAGTACTGAGAAGGCTTTATTTCGTTAGACATTTAATTGGTAAAATAAAGCACTTTAAAGCATGAAAGTAATTCTAGCTTATGTTTAAATTATTGGGGTGAAATCTTAAATGAATTAATATATTTGCACAATTAAAATAACTGCTCCCTTTTAATCTTGTTTTACTGTGTTTCCCATAACTATGCTGTCCTGCTCCGCCACCCCAAAACAAGGAGGTCAGTTAAAGACCTGTTTGGTGGGAAATGATATGGCTGTAGCCTGTCACAACGGTAACCCTACTTATCAAATGCTGCAAACCCAAAGATGACTGAATCAATCAATCATATTTATTAATCAACTGAACTAAGCTCTTTAAAGGTGTGCTGGAATAGGGAGACACAATTCCTGCTCCTAAGTAATTTACAGTCTAGTAGGGGAGACAGACCCACCCCCCAAAAAATTCACAAATGAGAGGAAGAAGGAAAAGTAGAAATGTGGATGAATGTGTGCTGGTGCCGGGGGCAAGTTTTAGGACAAAAACATTTTTTTTTCTTTTTTTTCAAGAGCCCTTGAGTTCTACCTGGTGTGTAGTGTTAGAATGTTTTGCTATTTCTGGGTTATGCCAGAATTTGACATTTCACACCATGTCTCAACCTCGTAAGCTCAGTGATGACGTACATCCCCATTTTTTTATTCATTCAATCACATTTATTGAGCACTTACTCTGTGCAGAGCACTGTACTAAGCCCTTACAAACAATACAGATTTCCCATTCCAGGAGAGCTACTGGGTTAATGATAAAGTTCTTCAGAAGAACTGAGGCAATACTTGCACATTGCTTGGGTCTTACAAGACATTTTTCACCTTCACAAATTCTGTATGCATAATAACATTAATAATAATAGTAATAGTGATAAACAATATTTAGTAAGCACTTACTATTAAGTACTGGCTTAGATACAATATAAAAATACAAGATGAGCACCATCCTTATACTACAAGGGGCTCCCATCCAAGTTGGGGGAAGAATAGGTAGTGAATCCCCATTTTACAGATGAGAAAATGGAAGCATAGAGAAGTTAAGTGACTTCCCCAAGGTCACACAGCAGGAAAGTGGCAGAGCTGGAATTAGAATCCAGGTCCTCAAACTCCCAAGTCTTTACTCTTTCCTGAGTAGAGAAGTCATTTTGCTTCTCTACATCCCTCTAAAGTAACTGTTATGTCCTGTGGGAACCTCGTAGAGAGAAATTGGCTAAGATTAGAATTGGCCTATAGATCTAAGGAAAATTTGAACAATCCGTGTTTGAAATATAGGCTTATTTGTTCTGCATTTTCAGCCTTATTTCCCATGTTATGCCACTGAATTCTTACATAAAGACAAAACCAATAATGAAACAGATTCATGCATGTCCTCTTTGACCTGTTTTGGTAAAACATGGGGCATAATCACTGAAAAGCCTCAGTGGAATGGATGATGGGATTGGCAGTCAACACTGGCGAATAAATCAAAACCTTTCAGTGTGTTTGCCGATGAGTGGGAGGAAGGGGAAGATGGGAAAGTCTTAGCAGGTGAGCTACAGAAGGAGACATTAACATCCACCTCAGTCCACCGTGAGGTGAAGATCACCACCCAAAAGGAATTTCTCCCTCTTGATGTTGTCATGATTCTCATTTTGTTCAGTTTGGGTGTTTTTCTATTCTCCTCTGCCTGTCCTCCATTTTTATTTATCTGGATCATTGTTAATCATTCATTCCTGCTCCTGGCAATGACCATTACAGGATGATCTCCTTGAAATTTTCTGTTGCTTGAGCAACCCACCCAAGTAACTTCTGGCAAAATACCAATAGGACATTTGACTTGTATTTTTAAATGGAAGCATTACTGTTGGTGTTTTTGAGAAATTTGTATAAGAAAACATTGGAACATTTTAGCTTTTCTAAAACCTCAATAACCTTTCAAAGTAGAATATTATGTGTATTCTGATGAATGGCAATGTAGGTGGAAGAATATATTACTTCTGGCCTACATTCAAGCAAAGAAATAGATCAGTATAAGAACAGCAATTTGCATTATGCTTCCATATTTCTGGCTTGCCAGCTGAGCCACAAATCTTGGTTGTCTATCAAGACAACCACTGAACTCTCTCAGTGGATATTCAAAGTCATCCATGGAAAAATGTCTAGTATATACCACATTTAGTAATCCAGACTGAGAACATAATAGCTTCTAACTCTGATAAAGTGCCGAGGAAAGGGGAACATTAGATGGATTTATCCCAGTACTATTTCTCTTAAGGGAGGAAAACAGAAGAGAATTGATGCTTTTGGTGGAACACCATGAGAATTTTCATTCCACATGCCTTTATTGTTCCCAACTACAAAGAACAAATGCCAGAAGCAATTCTGGTTCCCCGAGATATCTCATTAACAGAGGACCAAATGAGGATTCATTAAGTTGTATTTATTGAGCACTTACTGTGTACATAGCACTGTACTAAGTGCTTAGCACTGTACTGAGTGCTTAGCACTTGGCAGGGGGAAAGTGGCAGGTCAAGGACCAGAGTGAGACAAGGGTGGTGGAAAGAAAAGATGTCAGGGCCAGGTTAGGGCTCCATCATCATTATCATCAAGGGTATTATACTCCCCCAAGTGCTTAGTTTAGTGATCTGTCCTAAGCAAGCACTCAATTCATACCATTGATGTTCGATCATGACCACCACCACACTATCATCATTTATTACCAGTGATAATACCTGCATGCCTACTTAGTACAGAACACTGTACTTAGCATGTGGGAGACCAAAAGAGTCTAAATACACATTCTCTGTTCTCAAAGAGCTAGCTAACCAATGTGAAGGATGGGAGGAGATGGACCCAAATAAATTGCAGATGGTGAGAGAGGAAGAATAAAAATCAAACAAGTACAATGAATGTGTTAGGATGAAATTGTTAAGTAAATCACTGAATTTGGGGTCACAACCAAGCAGGTTGTTGCATAAAAGCTCTTAGTACAGTGCCTGGGACATAGTAAGTGCTTAACAAATACCATTATTATTACCAACATTATAAAAGGTAGTGAAACCATGTATGGGGGCAGAAATAAATACACTTGGGGTGTCAACTTCTCAGGGAGCAAAGCTGCAGATGAAGGAGGGATCCAGGCAGAGGGGGCTTCATTGTCGACCGAGAATTGTAGAGAAGGGTCAGCTAGAGGATCACTGGAAGATAGGGGACAGGAAGATAGAGGACAGGAAATAATAATAGTTACAGAATTTTAACTCTTCTAACAGAAAATGTGCTATTTCAATACTGCTGATGTCTGTTTCCTCTGGAATGCTCGTTCAGGTGCCAATGTCTTTATCCCACTAAATTTAGGCAGAGATTGAATGGACATTTCTTCTGTAGGTTATCTTAATGTCTGTTTCCCCCTCTAGATTGTATGTAAGTTCCTAAATCTACTGTGCTATCCCAAGAGCTTAATACAGTGTTCTGCTCCTAATAGGCACTAGCTAAATATCCCTGGTTGACTAAATTGATCTTTTTAATAATAATAATAATAATGATGGTATTTGTTAAGCACTTACTATGTGCCAAGCACTGTTGGATAATCAGATCAAGAGTCAGGTTAACCCTGTATAGGTGATTCTACTTGGGATCCTTGTAAGAGTTGAAAGACTGAGCAGGGAATGTGCATGTGTGCATGAGAGAGAAATAATATCCCCACTGCTCTAATAAATCCCTTCGCTGCTGGAGGATGTTTTTAATTTGGTTGGTTCTAAAGCCACCTCTCCCTGGATTAATCAAGCAATCAATTATATTTATTGAGCACTTACTGTGCGCAGAGCACTGTACTAAGCACTTGGGAGGGTACAATATAACAGTACGGCAGAGTTGGTAGATTTCATTCATTTATTCATTCGTATTTATAGAGCACTTACTCTGTGCAGAGCACTTTACTCAGTGCTTAGAAAGTACAATTCGGCAACAGATAGACACAATCCCTACCCAACAACAGGCTCACAATCTAGAAGGGGGAGACAGGCAACAAAACAAAACAAGTAGACAAGCAATTTCTCTGCCCACTATGAACTTACAGTCTAGAGAGGGAGACAGACAATATTATAAATAAGTAAATTACAGATATGTACATAGGTGCTGTGGGAGAGATGAATAAAGGGTGTCACACCAAAAACAAGGGTGATATAGAAGTGGAAATAGAGGAAATGAGGGTTTAGTCAAGGAAGGCCCCTTGGAGGAGATGTTCCTTCAATAAGGTTTTGAGAGTATGTCCATCAAATTTGAAGGAGGGTGTTCCAGGCCTGAGGCAGGGCGTGAGCAAGAGGTTGGCAGAGAGATAGATGAGAGAGAGACATGTAGTGAGTAGCTTGGCCTTAAAGGAGTGAAGTGCATGGGCTTGGCTGTAGTAGGAGAGTTAGTGAGGTGAGGTAGGAGGGGACAAGGGTGAATGAGTGAGTACTTAATAATAATAATAATGTTGGTATTTGTTAAGCGCTTACTATGTGCCGAGCACTGTTCTAAGCGCTGGGGTAGACATAGGGGAATCAGGTTGTCCCACGTGGGGCTCACAGTCTTCATCCCCATTTTACAGATGAGGGAACTGAGGCACAGAGAAGTTAAGTGACTTGCCCACAGTCACACAGCCGACAAGTGGCAGAGCTGGGATTCGAACTCATGAGCCCTGACTCCAAAGCCCGTGCTCTTTCCACTGAGCCAAGCTGCTTCTCAGCCAAGCTGCTTCTTTAAAGCCATTGGTAAGGATGAATAGATTGCACCATTCAGCAGTGTTTCCCTTAATTTGATATTCTTCTCTGTGTTTTTATTCTCTTAGAAATCGGTATTTATGCTGTCCTCCTCGAGGAAGACCTACTTGGCAGGATAAGACAGAACCTGAGTCTGGGAAAACCTTTTTACACCAGGGTTGGACACGGAGGTGATAGAGTGGGAGTAGAAGGCTGAGAGTCAGAGGAGAAGGGGGAGAGAGAGAGAGAAAGAGATAGAGGGAAAGAGACTAAGGGAGATCCTAATCTCAGCTTCTCTGCAGATTTAATGACCTTGGAGTGCTGCTTAGTTTTCTGCATTGCAGTTCGATTTCCTCTGCTGTACAAGGAGAAGGTTTATGCTTCCCATTACCCTCTACAGCCAGGGGTTGGAAGGAAATTAAGTTTATATCTTTAGAGTGTCCTGAGACCCTTCAAAATATCTAAGTGAGAGTGCTGCATACCCTTGCTCTACCTTAAAGGAAACATATTAAAGTTAATGATTTGCCCTTTGTTATTACTTTAACCAAGGAAATCGAGGGAACTGTGACTCAGAATACTATATTTTAGGATGTTGTCCTCAGGGAGTTTTCCCTTCTAATTTGAAGTTGGTGAGCAAGATAGTTCATCCAAAAGGCTTCCGCTTTAAACATGACTCTTGTCATTTATATGAAGCCAAGCCAAAGAACTGACCATAGTAGTTACAATTGATTCATTCAGATTTTCAGTTACCTGAGGCAGCAGCTTGAACAAGAGGCTGGATCTGAACAAAAGATCATTCTTCCAAAACTTACAAAGGATTTGTACTTTAATTAGGCAATCGATGTATTTATTGAGCACCTACTGTGTGCACAAAGCAGAAAAGAGATTGAAAGAGAGGATTCTGCTCTCGAGGAGTTGTGGTCTGTCAGGGGAAGCAAACACAAAACAATACAAATAAAAGGAAGAAAAAAATTAAAGGCTGGATTTTTTTATGATATTTGTTAAGTGTTTACTATGTGTCAGGCACTGTCCTGAGTAGTAGGGTAGGTACAGGATAATCAGGGTGAACACAGGCACATGGGGCTCTCAATCCCCATTTTACAGATGAGGAAACTGAGGCACAGTGAAGTGAATTGCCTCAGGTCACAAAGCTGACAAATGGAGGAGTCAAGTTTAGGATCCTTGTCCTTCCAACTCTCAGGCCCATGCTCTATCCACTAGGCAATATGCCCTTTCTGACATGTGGATATGTAATTGTTTGTAGAGTAGAATATGTAAAGAAACAAGACCTTTAGATGGAGTTTAATGATGACCCATTTGTTTCACATGATGAGAGAATCAGTCAACCTATGGTATTCTCTGAGCACTTTGTTTAAGACACTGTACTAGGCATTATGGGCAGGGAATGTGTCTGTTTATTGTTGTACTGTACCACATTCACTGTTATTATTATTAAATTGAGTAGGAGTCTGAGAATTGACAATCCAAGCCAAGGTCAACATTGTAGGAATAGTCAGAGAACCCTCACATGTCAATACATGGCGTTGCCAGATCCTAATGTATAACATACCATGTAATCCCTTCCCACATGTTTTGCCTCTTAATAATAACAATGATGATGGTATTTGTTGTGTTTACTATGTGCCAAGCACTGTTCTAAGCACTGGGGTAGATACAAGGTAGTCAGATTGTCCCACTTGGGGCTCACAGTCTTAATCCTCATTTTACAGATGAGGTAATGGAGGCACAGAGAAGTTAAGTGACTTGCCCAAAGTCACACAGTTGATGTGGCAGAGCCAGGATTAGAACTCACGACCTCTGACTCCCAAGCCCGTGGTCTTTCCACTAAGCCATGCTCTTCTTGTGGCTCAGAATTAGTAGGAAATGGTGAGATAAGGAAATTTAAATGTACTGCGATTCACAGATCTGGAGGAAAGCTGAGGGCTAGTGTGGGCTCTCTTACAAGCAGAAGCAATCCATGGAAGTCTGACTGACATTATATGCATCAGAGGGACTAAAAGGTTTGTATGAAGTAAAGGCACACCTTAGCAGGGAAGGCTGGGAATTTCAAATGGGATCAAATAATGGATAGGAGGGGATGAGAATGGAGGACACCAATGAGATGAAAGAATAATGGTGGGATTCTATGTTCCATTCATCCCAGAAGAGCACACCAACTCAAGCTTTGGTCAATATTGACACTCATTCCTCCTTGGACATGGAGTGGTTGAAAGGTTTGCAGTCAACTCAAAATTGTTCCAGACTACCTGCATCTTATGTCGCCTTAATCTCTATGCCACCTTTGGGGCACAGGAATGTCCATCTCACACCATGAAATGCCAATCTAACAAACACAGGAGAGATCATGCTTTTTCTGTGCAAACAGCCATTGTGGGACCTGGGGAGATCTCAGACAAAAGCAGCCAAAGTTATTTCCAGAAGTCCTTGTCCCACAAAATCTCTAAGAAGCATAAAGTGTGCATACAGCGGTCTCTATGGTAATGATTCCATTCCTGGAGCATCTTCAGCAGCCTCGAGGGCATGGCTGGCTCGAAATAGCCAACCTCTAATTGCCCTCTGGCCTTTGGCTAACATTCAAATCTATCATAATAGAGGAGCCTGAGACTGTGTTCATCTACATCCTGTGCAGGTGGGGAGAAAATAAAAATTGGTGGCAAAGAGCAGTAACATTTATCCAGGCCTGCCTGCTTATCTTGGAGGAGCAACGTTCTTTTTTGTTAACAAAGGATCCAATGGGATTGATTGATTTCAACCAATGAACTTTTCACAATGAACTGTGCTTCGAATGTCATGTCATATAGCACTGGTTAGGATGAAATTGATTTAGACCAGGAAGTCACTCTGGTACTGAAGAATCGTTTGTGTGTTACTGAGTGGGATTGGTGAGCTGAAAGGTTCCTTGATTTCAATTCCTCCCTTCCCTTCCCTCCTCCCCATCTCCCCAGTTCCTCATATATATTTTAAGTTGATCTGCAGTAAGTGTAGATGGAATGCCCACATTCTATGCCCCTTCCTGAAGATGGATTGGAGTGGATTATGGCATGAACTGTTAAGCTGGCCTGGAAGTTGGAGATATTAAGTATGTCTCACAGCCATATCTAGAAAATCATGTATAATATAGTAGAGAAGCAGAGTGGACTAGAGAATAGAGCATGGGCCTGAGAGACAAAAGGATCTGGGTCCTAATCCCAGTTCAATGACTTGTCTGATGTGACCTTGGACAACTCACTTAATTTATCTGTGCCCCAGTTACCTCATCTATAAAACAGGGAATAAGACTGTTAGCCTTATGTGGGACACGAATTGGGTCCAGCCTGATTAGCATATCCCAAGAAGGGGTTCAAAATAATCTGAAAAATCTGAATATGCTGTTTGGATGCCCCTAGAGCACAACCATCAGCAGATCGAAGCTGCCACGTGAGCAAACCAAGATAATGACCTGAGGTTGTTCTGTTGAGTTTTCCAAAGACTCAGAATCCCAATCAGACACATTTGTACATCTTTGGAAGATCGTAGAAGTTTATTCAGATATCCCTAGTTCAGGAGCGCAGTCTCATGTGATTTTTAAATTCACTCTACTGTGTCCTATGTTGCTCATCTGTGAAATGGAGATAATACTAATGTAGCTCTCAGGAGAGCTTGGGTAATTAAAATGCCATTGTAAAGCACCTTGCCAATGTAAAGCCACACAAAGCTACTACAGATAGCAAAAGAAAGAGCTCAGAATAATGAAAAAATAGCAAAATGAGGGCATTAATCCAAAGTGTTCATATAATCATCAAAGGTATTTATTAAGCACTTATGTGCAAAGCACTGTACTAAGCATTTTTTCATGGCATTTGTTAAGTGCTTATCTGTGCCAGGCCCTGTAGTAAGTGTTGGGGTAGGTACAAGATAATCCAAATGGACACAGTCCATGTCCCAAAAGGGACCCACAGTCTTAATCCCCATTTTCCAGATGAGGCAACTGAGGCACAGAGAAGTTAAGTGACTCACCCAAGGTCACAGAGCAGACAAATGGCGGAGGTGGGATTAGAACCCAGGTCCTTCTGACTCCCAGGCCTGTAGTCTATCCACAAGGCCATGCTGCTTTTCATGTATATTTCATACTTTTATATATATGGGATTGGGAGAGTACAATACAGCAGACTGATAGGCATGTTCCCTGCCCACAGTGAGTTTACAGTCTAGAGGGGAAATTGAAATTATACTGAGTGGTAGTTCATTCTATCTCACACAGAACTGAGTTTGCCCTGAATTTTCAACAGAAAAATGAAAATGTGAATCGGCCATGATAAAAAAAGGCAAACAAGAAAATCATTATTGATTACTTAACTCTTTCTTTCCCCAGTGTCTAATTCTTGAGATTTGAAAAGCATATACAAGCTCTGTCATATCCTGCCATCTTCTATCTTCTCATATTCCTTTTGTTGAAACTTCTTGAGTTCGCTTGTTCCAAGGTAAATTAGAGGGAGAATCACCTTAAGATATAAGGATATATTCCATCAGAAAAATTACTACCTCATTTACTCATTTTTACAGCTCAAGAGAAGTGGAGAATTGAGTTAGTACCTGAAAACTTGGAAATTGAGTCAGCCACCCTGCCAATCAATCAATCAACCAACGTCACTTATGGAGCACCTACTAAGAGCACAGAACATATTAAATGAATGGGAAAGTATAATTGAACCAAAATGCACATATCCTGTAAATAAAGACTTTACACGCTAACGGGATCAACCTTGCCTGAATTACTCTGATTTCCTGAGAAGGTAGCTTTAGCTCACCATTTGGCTATGCTTGGGGTCTTCATCTGTTCTTGCATATTTTCTGAAATTTATAAAATTTGAACTCTGCCTTGGGAGTATACAGTGCAACGTCTCGAGGATAAGCACACTTTTGCCATGTCTGCAAAACAATTGATTCTGAGGAAAGACAGTTTGGGCCGTTTTCAAAATGGAAAATGAGTAGTATGCTTATTTCCATCACTTCAGGAAAAATTCACCAGAGTGCTTTTCTTTGAATGTTTGCAGGTGTGGATAATTAAAGGCCACACTTACGTGCATTTGATTGTGGGATCATTCTCAAGACTACAAGTGATCCTAATCAACTTCACTGAATGGGGAAAGGAACTTGGTAATCACTATCACTAGACTTCAGAATTTTAATTCAAATCAAATATTTCTCAAAATGTTTGAAGAGGAATAACCTTCTTTAATCCAACTTGAGTTCCTCAAAGTTTCCATTTTTCATTTTTGGTCATAATTTAGGAAAAAACAAATGAATGTGCAAGTAACTTTAAAGTGACTTGCTTTCTGGATATAAAATGGAGGGGTAGGACTGAGGTGTAATGGAGGCTTGAGTTATCCTTTTATTACATGGCTCTCATGTCTTGTTCTTCTGTTGTACTGTTCCAAGCACTTAATAGAGTACATTGCCCTTAGGAAATGCTCAATAAATACTAGTACTAAAATCACCAACCTGATGATGCAGGTAAAAACGTTTAATTTGAGGGCTGAATTATCCATTTGGATAAATCAGTTGTATAACCGCTCAATCCAGAGTTTGGCTTGGACTATGTAGGCCTTTTCAATGACTCAGTATCTCTGAGTATAATAAATACTCACTGAGCATATTCATGCCACTAGTATTTCCTTTCCTAAATCCCCCAGTTCCTGCCCATTAAATAAAAGAATGTGATACTGGTATTTTAAAGGGCCTAATGACCTAAGAATTCCCTGGTCTTCTAGTGCTTCAGTTTATTCACATACAGGATCAAACCCAGAAATAGAAAAACTTTCAACTTGATGTCCCAGAACACAAAAGTTTGGGATCAGGATTGATCAGTTCCAAATGGAAAATAATCAACCTTCTTCTCAAGTGACTACTATGGTAACATTTGGGTCAGTCTAAAGTGAAGTGATCATTTTTTAAAAAAAACTATTGACTCTATTCTCTTTTGAAATCTAAAAGTGCAGGCAACTGCTTTCAAACTCACATTTTTGTGAGAAGGGAAAATAGAGGTTTATTGGCCCTACTTGTACAGGAGTTTGTATTACAATTGATGAGGGAGAAATAAGATACAAGCAGATGCAAAAACAAAAGCACAGGCCTACAAAACCCACATTAAAATCCCAACTCTGCCACTGACTTGCTATGTGACCTTGGGTAAGTCATTTAATGTGCCTTACTTTCTTCATCTGTAAAAAGAGAATAAAATAGATTGCAAGCCCCATGTGGAATAGGGACTGTATCTGATCTCATAACCTAGTATATGTCGTAGCATTTAGCATATAGTAAGCACTCAGTAAATGCAACAGTAACAATAAAAGAATAATAAGAATTGTAGTGATGTGCAATTATGCAAAGATCTATACATTTGTATAAATTATTTATTTATATTCATGTCCACTTCCCCCTCTAGACTTTATATTCATTATAAGCAGGGAACATGTCTACCTAATTGGTTGCAGTGTACTTTGCCTAGTGTTTCATACAGTGCTCTGCACACAGTAAGTGTTCAATACCATTGATTGACTGAATAATTATAATGAGACCTACAGTCTAATCCCAGCTCTACTACTCAGCAATTGTATAACCTCGCTTGCAATCTGCACAGTCCAGTGGAATTTCTCCGTTTCTGGATGTTGAAGAAAACAATGCAGAGATGTCTAAGCAAAGAATGTTCTCTATATCAGTAGATGTTGAAAAGCATTCCCTTCAGTCCTGGGAGCATTACCAGACTCAGAGCCCAAGGGTGACTTCCTAAATCATTGGAATTGAAGGTCCTAGCCTCACAGATTGAGCCTCATGTGGGACAACCTGATTACCTTGTATCTAACCCAGTGCTTAGAACAGGGCTTGGCACATATTAAGTGCTTAACAAATACCATAATTATTATTATTATTACTATTGTTATTACTCCAACTCTTGATACAGTGCTTGGCATGTAGTAAGCAATGCTTAGCAAATACCACAGTTATTAACAGCAGTCACCCTGAATTTGAAAGGCAACTGCATCTGAAAACATCAAGCATTCTTCTATGGGTTCTTACTTTCAAGTGCCGATATAATGAAGATGTCTTTGGGTTGTTTCCCTTGCTTTTTCAATATTCTCTGTTTTTTCCATTGTTCTCTGACTGAAACATTACTTCATAGACCTTTGAGAGCCGGCAGGAGGGTTGGTATAATATTTATTATTCTTAGAATTCATGTTCACTTAGTTATCCTTCATACTTGTGTGTACATAGATTTATGTAATCTATTAGTCATTCACTAATTTATTTGCATTCATCTTTACATATTCTTAATGTTACCAGCTTTATTCTTGTTCTTCCTCCTGCTCCTGCAAGTTGATCAATCAATCAATCACTAGTATTTCCTATGGTCTTACACTGTTCAGCACTGTACTGAATGTTTGGAAAAGTACAATAGAGTTTATGGATACAATCCCTGCCCCCTCAAGGACCTTACAGTCCAACAGGGAAGGCAGACACTAAAATGAATTACAGGTAAGGGAAACAGCAGATTATACATATATAAATAGAAGTTCTGTATAGGGGAGAGGAATAAATTGGGGAGATGAAAGATTAATCAGGGAAGGTTAAGGGAGGTGTGTTTTTGAAAGGGCTTTGAAGATGGGGAGAGCAGTCGTCTGCCGGATGTAAAGAGGGAGGGAGTTCCAGGCAGGAGGGAGAGAAAGACGTCAATAGTGAGAGCAGATCAGGCAGTGATTTTATTGCCTTTCAAGGAAAGAAGGGTGCAGTGTAGTGGTGGGCTGGGGTGTAGTGGGAATGGAATCTGTGCATGCTTGCCTCCGCCATTAGATTGTATGCTACTGGAGGGAAGGGGCCAAGTTGTTTACTTCCTCTGAATTCTTCCAAGCACTTAGTATAGTGCTCTGCATAAATTAGGTGATTGGAAATATCACCTATTGATTGTCACAAGCTTTTAAATAATTCAACCAAGGACATTGAAAACGTGGTTTTCTTTAGAAGGCTAAGATGCAAGAACACGTTAACTGCAGAAAAAGCAATGTGAATATTTAAAATTATTTAATTATTCTTTTAAAGAGTATGTTCCATTCTTGAAATAAATAGTTCCAAGGGGTGTCAGAATACTTACAGGTGTCTGACGAAAATCCCCATTCTGGCTGGATTCCAGGCCTGTTGGCTGTCTGATTCCAATGTGCAGATGTTTCTTCACTGTGCAAGAATCCTCCCAATTTATACTTTGAAATTGACTTGCCCCAGATCCTCAAATCCCTTGAACCCCTCTTCACCACCACTAGCTCTTCCTTACTAGCTTTCTCTCTCTTTCAGATCAGGTGTCAGCAGCAGATCTGGATGCAAAGCAAAAATTAATATGTAAGAGAAATGATATTTGCGGGCGTAGCTTTATGTGCCCATAAGGATATACATTTCAAAGGAGTTGTAGAAATAAGAATAAAAGTGGAAGACAAAGTTAAAAAACACTGAACGATTACAAGTAATAAAGACTGAAACAAAATTAAGTGGTAATGAGTTTGGTCTTAATTGAATTTTACTCCCACTACTGAACTATTTAGTAAAATGTATTATCATATCATTCCTTTTATGATGCATTAAAATGGGTATGGTATTATTGCATTTGCTAATATGCTGCTTTTAAAGAAACTGATTTGCCTCATTTCACAATACTGTTTATCTGTCAAATGCATTAACATGGTGCTACAGTTGTTTGTCAGAACTCCCCAACCTGGGAAATCAGAGTTGATTCAGCTATCACAGCTTCAGAAATTGCCTTCTCCGATGCATGATTTGTTTCATTTTAATTTGAAGCTTTTGGAGAATACCCTGGATAGCTTGAAATTCAAACTTATTAGGTTGTCTTCTCCCCCATCGCTGCTTGCTCCCTAGGAGTTGGGGGGATGTGCTTTAAAATCTGAAAGACTTAATGTTCTTTCCACTGGATTGTCAGCTCCATGAGGCCAGGGATCATTTTCTACTTACTGTATTGTAATCGACCATGTGCTTGGAACAGTGCTCTGCCCAGAGTGGGTATTCTGTACATAGGATTGTCCTTTGTATGTCTTCCTTTACCAGGCATGGCTTCGGTCTGAAATAAAGGTAAGTCATTGCTTTATGGCTGGGAACAGGAGGCCCAGGGACATGGTAACATGATTTTGAAAATATGCAAATGAAAATGCCAAAATTAACAGGGAGACAAATCCTCTTACCGCCTTGCAACTAGTACCAAGGTACAGATGAATTCTCACTGGATGCCAACTACTTCTAATGCATGTAATGAGGGCTCTGCACGTAGTGAGTGCTCAGTGAATGCCACTGATTGATTGATTGATGCACACCAAACTGTTCCACCTCCCCCAATCTCCTCCCAATCAATCAATTGATCATATTTATTGAGCACTTACTATGTGCAGAGCACTGTAATGAATGCTTGGGAGAGTACAATATAACAAGAGTTGGTGGACATATTCCCTGCCCACAACGAGCTTACAATCTAGAGGGGGAAGTCCATTAGCCCAAGCGTTCACGGCACCTTACAGGGCAGTACCATGAATGACCACTGGTCCTTTTTGGAAAGACCCTTCTTCTCACTCGCTATCCTGTATGGAACTCCATCCCCTTTCACATCCAGCAGACCAGTAATAATTGTACAGTTTGTTAAGCACTTACTCCCTGACAAGCCCTGTGCTAGGCACTGGGGTAAGATGCAGGATAATTAGGACACTGGCATTAGAATCCAAATCTCCTGTCTCCTCTCTTGTGTTCTACCTGTTAGTTCATGCTGCTTCTCAGTGGGAGACCTCTGCTGTGCCCATCTTCAAAACCCTCTTGAAATCTCCTCTCTTGCTTGATTAATCTCTCACCGCGCCATATTCCCACTTCAGCATTTCTGCATCACCTAAACACTTGAGTACTCACCTCCCAAATCCATTGCACTTACATACATATATTATAGTCTATATATTTGCTATACTTGTAATACATTTGTCTGTCTCTTCTGCCATATTGCAATCTTCTTTGGGGCAGCGATCATATCTACTCACTCTACTGCACTCTCCAAAGCACTTTTTACAGTGTTCAGAATAGAGTGAGTGCTCAATAAATACCATTGTTTGATTGGATAGATCAGTGCTTTGCACACGTTAAGTGCTCAATAAATAGAAATGATTGATTGGTTAATAAGCATTAACCTTTAGCCTGGAACCAGGCCCTAATCTGCTTGTAGACCTGAGATAGAATCTCTAAATATTATTCCCATCTCCCCAATCCACCCCCTCCTTCAAACAGGAGATTTTATTCATTTATGTATTTTTGGTACTTATTAAGCTCTTACAAAGTGCCAGGCACAGTACTAAGCACTGGGATAGAACAAAGCTAATCTTGTTGGCCACACTCCCTGTCTCACATGGGGCTCACAGTCTTAATCCCCATTTGACAGATGAGGTAACTGAGCCCAGAAAAGCTAAGTGACTAGTCCAAGGTCACAAAGCAGACAAGTAGTGGAGCTGGGATTAGAATCCAGGTCTTTCTGACCCCCAGGCCCATGTTCTACCTACTAGACCATACTGTTTTGCTTGCTTCCTTTAATCTGGTAGTTGGATGGTCTGCTTTTCTCTGTGGACATTCCAATGACTGAGAAGTATAATATTGAATTCCCCTGGCCCCAGTCAGCTAGTAATCACACTGGATAGCGACAAAAGTAGACTTTCTTTTTCAAATAAAACAATTGTTCCCCACTGTTGTCTTCTGAGAATGCTACTCGTCAGAAGAAATATAACACCAGTTCAATCTCCACCCTTTAGTGAAGGTCAGGAAAAGCAAAATCAGGCACCACCATTGTTCAAGTATTCATAGTTGCCACCATGGAGACTTTGACCCAATCAACCCCAGTCTTTGTTTCATCCTAATATCTTTCATTTGGCTTTCACTTAGCCAGAAAGAAGGGATAAAACTAGAATCAAGGTTCCAACTCACTTGAGAAATGGACCAGCAAGATTTAAACATGATGTCTGAGGCTTCTACCCTCAATCTTGAATGAAAATGATTACTTTTCAGTTAAAAGTGCTATTTGAACACATTAAAACAAGTTCCCGGTCCTTTCTGTGAGTCTCTGATTGCTAAGGTCACATACCTTTCCTATGCAAGGAAAAACACTAACTTTAATGAAAAACACATCTTTGTGGCAAAGACTTCCTCAGTTGGAAACATGAAACCATTCAATAAAGTTAGCTGGTCACCTTCTCTTTAAATTCAAGTTTCATATTCTGAGGGGGGGTTTTTTGCAGGGGCAAGGGAGTTTGTATCTGTTTTCTGGGGGATTTTGTCCAAAGTAAAAGGAAAATCAAAAACCCAACATCTTGAGTTTTTCTAATTTGGGGGAAAATTAAAACGGAATCTACTGATGAACTAAAATGTCATTTAATTGCATTTTTAAATGACTTGCGTCTCCAAGTGAATTTCCTGTTTGCTGAAGAGCATCAGATTGACAGGACAAACACCCAGTGTATTCACAGGACAGATATAGCTAGGGCAGCCCCTGTAAAGGTTTCCCCATCCTGTTTGCAAATTGGTTAGCCGATTCCTGGAGGCGAAAATCTAGTTCCATTTCAAGCCCCTATATGGCTTAAGGCTGCCAGTTGAAATATCAATTATCAAAGAGGCAGGAGATGGGCCTTGTCTCAGTGTACTGATGAGTGAAATGCTGGCCAGACAGTGGCTCTAATTATAATTCTAATTACCGTCTTTGGAATGGTCATGTATCAGATGAGAATTATGAGGATTGTGTCTGTTCTGATTCTATTCTATCTACTTTAATGCTTAGTGCTAAGTTCTGGCACATAGGAAGTGTTTAACAAACAGCATCATTTTTTTTAATTGGGGTATTTGTTAAACACTTACTATGTGCCAAGCACTGTACCATGCATCGGGGTAGTTATAAACACTGTGTGCTTAGTGCTATACTAAACTCTTAATTCCTACTAAGAACCCTACCTGAGGCTGTTAATGAATTTTAAAAAAGCAGAGAAACATGAAGAATCCATTAGCTTCCCATTTAAGTTTTTCTGAAGAAGCCACTACGATGGCCCCGAGACATTCTTCTTTAAGATCTGAGATTAGTCCACCTTAAAATTACACAGTATCAGCTTTGAAGGGGCCATCTCCAAATTGTTCCCCAGAGCCACCTGGTTAAAGTTGAGAATCAATCAATCAGTGGTATCTATTGAAGGCTTACTATGTAGAGCACTGTACTAAGCGCCTGGAGAGCACACTACAACAGGATTAGCGGACACGGTCCCTGCCCTCCACGAGCTTAGAGTGTGGAGTGGGCTTCCACCTGTTGTGTCCCCCAACCCATATGTCCAGATCCTCTCCCTCCCCACTGCACCTAGATAGATGGTAGAGCATGTAACAGGCGACCTGATTTTAGGCCTTGACTGATCCTTTAGGAAGCCCTTCCATGGCTTGAATCTTTACCTTTTCACGTTAAATATGTTCCGTGATGTCATTGAGCAACATTACATAGGGGAATCATTACCTGAACTGATCGGATAAACCCTAGTTCATTGACTTCCTCGAAGATAAGGTGGGAGAGGGACTAGGTTGGCCTGAAATCACATTCAGTGTTTTGCGTAAATTCAACAAATCAATGGAAAACACGACCATCCACAATCCTTTGAAAAATACTTTTCAGTGCAAACTTTCAGAAAATCCCCAAGACAAATGTATACAAATTAGCCACGTTTGATTCCTTAGATAAAAGAAACAGCTCTCTCACACTGCATAAACCAATTGCTCACATGTCTGCACTTGATAGGTTCGTATAAATTCAATTTATACAAAAAACAAACCAAAAATGGGCCTTTAAAATTCAAATCCCTTTATTTAGTTAAAGTGCATAGTGTGATTCTACATGAAGGAGCAGTTCAGGAGGATCATTTATAGCATTTCAGACAATTATTCTAACAATGGCATTCTTTGTCTTTGTATCTTGCGCAAACGCTTCATCTATCAGTTAATAAAACTATCTAAAGAGCCTTATGGTACAAGCTACACACATGCAACAAAGATAAAAGGAAAGGTTAACACTTTTTCAGCATCTGTCAACACTGTCTTCTGTTACATTTGATCAACTTTAAAGTAAATGCAAACACATGATATCATTTACAGTAATGAAAGTGGATTCCATACATCAACTCCTTTACTTTTATCCCTTCCACAGATCACTCATCAGCAGCAGCCACCAGGGTAAGCGAGGTACTGTTTTATGGTGCATCCTTAGCCAGGAACTCCACAGCTTAAACCCGGCTGACTGTAAATCCTCTCCTCTTGCTACTTGGTAATGAACCCACAAGCACACATTTCAGAGACCCAACCCGAGAAGTAAGCCGACAAGAGAGTGTCGCTTCTTCTTTTATCTAAAGAGAGAGCGAGAGGAAAGAGAAAAGACCCAGAGAGCAAGGGCAGTAAATGAAACGTGAGCCACTGAGCCTCTTTATTGTTCTTTAAAGAAATGAAATGCATTTTTCAGAGTGAATCAATGATGCCCTCTGTCTTGAGAATATCCATCACAGGATACAGAGCATGCTCTGAAGAGATGTTACATTTCTATTAGCGATGGGCGAGCTCTCAGAGGGTATAAAGGTTTGGTCTCAGATGCGCCTGCAAATGTTGGAAGCTTATTTCTCAGGACTACTGAAGTCACCTGATGGTTGGAAATTGACCTAGTAAATCCTTTCCTCCCCCTTTTTGGTTTCTTCATTCATCGGAGACAGTGAGGCTTCAAAGAAAGAGCACAAGTCTGGAAGTCAAGAGACCTGAGTTCTAATCCCAGCTCTGGTACTGGCATGCTGTGTGGCCTTGGGCAAGTCACTACTTCTCTGGGCCTCACTTTTCTCAGGTGTAAAATGGGGAGATAAAATATCACAAGTATTACAGGGACTGTGTCCCATCTGATCATCTTGTATTCAACCCAGTGTTTAGCACATTGCTTGGCCCAATGTAAGAGCTTTATAGTTTTCAGTATTATTATGGCTCACATAATATAGATATAGACTGATTATGATCAATTAATAATATTTAATTAGTGGCTAAATTGTGCAGATCATTTGGGAGTGTTTAATAGAATTAAGCCATTTGATCCAAGCTCTCTGGGAGCTTTCATGCATTCACAGAAAATCAAGTTCTGCCTATCCAGTAGTGAAAGTTCTGGCCTGAAGTTTTCTCTTTGTTCTCCCCTTGGAAATATATTAAACAGAAATTGAATGGCTGAATGGATGATACACACTCAAGGAAATTGTGTATGGAATCCACAATATTTCTGTGAGAATGTAAGATCCTTGCAGGCAGAGATGAAGTTCTTCCACATCTACTGTACTCTTCCAAATGTTTAGTAGTTTGTTCTTCTCATAGTATATGCTCAATCAAAGCTATTGCTTGATTGATTGGATATAATTTCTTGACAGATAATATACTGTATGGTGAGCTGAAATAGAGGGCATGCAAGCAGAAAGGCAGAACAACTGCTATAAAGATAGGGTGTGAAGCAAGCTGCACACGATGTAGCAACAGAAGGTTGGAAGCTGCCTGTCGTGAGACAGACAGATTTCCTGAAGCAAACACTTCAAAAGACTCAGGAAATGGAGAAATAGATTAGAAAACAGTGGCAGGCACTCTAAGTGGTTCATGCAGCAATTCAACAAAGGCCAATCTTTTTCTACACGGAGGGTGGAATGGAACATCATTTGTGCCTGTGTCTTTTCAGATGCCCCTTTCCCCCCATGAACAGTTGGATGTCTGTAGTATCTCCAAATAAGTACAGACTGGTGTTTTATTTTTCTTTCTAAAGTTATTCTTCAAATATGACATCCGAATTCACATACAACTATTCAAATGCAGGTTTATCTTCTTAGAGCAACTCACTATTAGAGTATACATTCATTGTGGGCAGGGAATGTGTCTACCAACTCGGTTATATTTTTCTCTCTGAAGCAATTAGTACAGTGCTCTGCATACAGTCAATGTTCAATAAATATAATTGTTTGATTGAAGGTTCTTGTGGGCAAGAAAATATTTCATGGTCTCAAGACTTTATAGTAATTCTATTTTTATTTAGTTCCAGTGGGCACGCAATAAACACTGTTACTTTACTACTTATGGACATTCCATTCCTTCTTGCCTTTTTCTCCTTAGAAAATGCCATCCATTTTCCCTTTTCATACATATGCACTCATTTTTGCTAGAACTGGAAAGAGAAACAGAAAACAGAAAATTCTTCCTTCCATCTAAGGGTGACACCCAAGGCTGGCACCCCAGGCTAAGTTCATATTTACTGCCTTCTTGTGCAATATTTTGGGGTTCTTCAGCATTATCCAAAACAGACCTTGGAGACAGACTTTTTTCCAGATATAACTGCTATTCTAGTACCACTTGACTCTAGCACATTGCAGTCATTTCCCCAAAGTCTTACTCTCCAGCAGTAAAAGCAGCCAGACAAGAACATGATGAGGATTATGTGATCTCTCTGCCGCAGAAAGCACTAAAACACAGCACTTTTTTAAAACATTATTAAAGAGGAGGAGACAGGAGCATCACAATTCACTGGTCCCTTTGTGCATCCTGGGATAAATCTGCCAAAGCAATTGTCTACAGAGATGGTCACCTTGCTGCTTTTTTGGTGTGTTTGCCATTTGGGATAATTCAGGGAGAATCTCAGAGCGTGACTGTTTATTTCAGTCAATGCCTTAAGTGTCTCTTGATTAGAGAGGTGGAGAGCAGAGGAAAAGATCATTAATTTGAGGACAGAAGCTGTGCTCCCCTGTTTAACAAAGAGCTGGAAGCAAAACTTCTCTCTCCATGACTGCTCCTCTGAAGATGTAATTTTTTGAAAAGAAGCTCTTATTCTCTTTCTTGTTTTTTTTTTGTCTTTGCTCAAGTAGATTCATTCAAGCTAGTGCCAGTTAACCACTGCACCCTGCTCTTCAGCACCATTTCCTGATTTCAATATGATGGGCCCAATTCACATCGGAGAAAGAATAATCCAAAGACACTCCCCATTGAGGCTTATATCTCTTTATATCTTCATATATCTCTTATATGAAGGCTGTATATCTCTTCAGCACAATGATTTCCCAGGCACTGGAAGCAGAGTGACCTAGTGGAAAGAGCATGGTTCAGGTAGTTGAGAATCTGGATTCTAATCCCAGTTCCACCATTTATCTACTGGGGACCTTGGACAAGTCACTTCATTTTTCTGTACCTCAGTGTCCTTATCTGTGAAATAGAGATTCAATACCTGCCCTCCCTCTCCCATAGACCATGAAGCCCCATGTGGGAAAGGGACTGGGTCCAACCTGATTTTCTTGTCTCCACCCGAGCACTTTATACAGTGACAGGTAAATAGTTGCTGCTTAAGAAATCTAAATATAACAATAACAATTATTATAATTGTGATTTTTCATAAGCACTTACTATGTATTATAATAGTAAAGATAACTATTATCATTTTTTATTATTACAACAAATCTGGGCACATCCCAACTACCCTGTCTAATTGCCATTTACTGGAAAATGATAATGAAACCTTCAAGAAGAATTCATAACATTCATGATTTTTATTATTGCTTATCATGTTTCAAGATATATATAGAATAATCAGACCAAATCTGGTGCCTGTACCACATAGTGTAAGTGGTAGGAAAGGCAGAAGGCTCATTATCATTTATAGAGGAGGAAGCTGAAGCCTTGAGAGGTTAAGTGACTTTCTTGAGGTCACACAGCAAGCCAATGGCAGAGTTAGTAGTCAATTCAGGCTCTTCTGACACCCAATCACAGTAGATTTAGATGCCCCCATCCTGGGCCACTGCTGCATTTTCAAATGCAAACTGAAATTAGGCTTTAAAACTTTGAAAGCAGACATGAGCTATTTGCTTATTTGCACTTGTGTGACTTCAAGATCAAATATTTAATGGTCCGCTGTTTTACTCAGTCTTGGAGAAAAGACAGAGTCTACAATCAATCAGCTTTCAATATCTAGTCCATATACCTCAGCTCATTTTCTCTCATTTCTAGCCTCAGTGAAGATAGACTTTTTAGGAGACAGTGCCACAGGATCATGATGTAAATTGTACCCCATATCCTCACTTACCTGGTTCAAATTGGTGCTATCATCTTTACCCTCAAAGGAAAATCATGTAGTTCATTACAACACCATCACCTTTCAATTCAGTAGTTGTATTTATTGAGTTCCCACCTAGCACTGTGCACTCAACTAAGCAATTGGGAAGTACTGTCCACAGTAATCTTACACTCTAAAGCCTGCTGTCTCTCCTGGTGGTTCTGCATGGCTCCATTTAAGGACCACCCAAAGTTCCTGATTCGTTTCTCCACTTTGTCTCTCCACATGGAACTTGCAACAATGCAGTCCTTATTCATAGCTCCAGAGAAGGGGAGGGGAGGGAAGAAAGGAGTTTCAGAAATATGGATTCTGTAAACTTACATGTTCTGACATGTTAGTATGTTTCACTTGCAAGGGGAGTTTGCATCTGACAGACTCCTTCTCAGAAATCTTTCAGAAATTATCGAGGCCTCATACAATGCCAAATCACTGTCCAAGCTGCTTCTCCTGACACTCACGATGCAAAGGAAAGAAGAGAGGCAGAGTCATTGTTTCAAAAGCAAGAATCCTTTGAAGTTTTCCTGGCTCAGATTTCTCTCAGCGCTTCACACATCATCAAAGTGATAATGAAGTGTACACCAACTAATACATTTCTCAACCTAGAATTGTAAAGTTATAGTAAAGTGTACACAGGCATCCGTGAGCTTAATAAAGCCTGATGATGATAAAAGTGATGGTAGTTTCAGCTCAAATTTCATCTGAAACTAAATCAAGGATGTAAGGGACTACTGATTTTTGCCTTTGAAAAATAGATAAAATAAATTATATACCTATAAACACATATC
Organism: Ornithorhynchus anatinus; assembly: GCF_004115215.2. Lineage (NCBI taxonomy): Eukaryota > Metazoa > Chordata > Mammalia > Monotremata > Ornithorhynchidae > Ornithorhynchus > Ornithorhynchus anatinus. Next base: position 30,665,019 of record NC_041746.1, read on the forward strand.
TCCATATAAACTGAGTTTCAGTCTGTGGAATCTACTGGTCATCTATGGGTCATTCTGAATCCATTTGCTGAAGGATTAATGTGTGATTACAAAACAGATGTTCTAGATTCTAGTTAGTGACTTCTTGCGTGGTTTTGAACAAACTTTACACTGCTGCCCAGATTATTTTTCTTAATAAATGATTAGTCCACATCATCTCTCTCCTCAAACACATCCAGTGATTGCCCATCTGTAACCATCTTTTTTTTAGGTACTAGTTAAGCTCTTACTATGCGCCAAGTTCTGTAGTAGCCCGTCAGTGGGCAGGGATTGTCTCTATTTGTTGCCAAATTGTACATTCCAAGTGCTTAGTACAGTGCTCTGCACATAGTAAGCACTCAATAAATACTATTGGATGAATGAATGAATAGCAAACACTGGGGTAGATACAAGGTAGCCAGGTTAGTTACAGTCCCTCTCAGATATGGTGCTTACAGTTTAAATAGGAGGGAGTAGGATTTTATCCCCATTTTACAGATGAAGTAATTGATGAATGGAAAAGTGACTTGCCCAAGGTCCCACAGCAGGTAAGTGGTTCTCTGAGTAACAGCCCTGAATTCTTCCCACTAGACTATGCTGTTCCCTGTCACTAAACATAAACTCCTTACCAGTTAGCTCTCACCCTCTTACTTTTCTTTGCTGGTCTCCTACCATAACCCAAATTATACAGCTCTCTTCTCTAACTCTAACCTACTGACCGAACCTCAAATTAATCTTTTTGCCACCCACCTTTGCCCACATTTTCCCTCTCATCTGGAGCTCCCTCCTTCTTTATACACCACAGGCTGCCTTTCTCTCCACTTTCAAATCTCTACTAAAATCATATCTCTTCCAAGAGGCCTTCCATGGCTACTCAGTTCCTTGTTTAAGCCCCCACTATCTGTGTCACTATGCACCTGGATCTGTACTGCTCAAGCATTTTGACATTCAGCCTTCTCCCAGATCCACAGCACTTATGCACCTATCCATCTGTAATTTATTTTAAAGCCTGCCTCACCCTCTAGTACATTAATTCCTTTTGGGCAAGGATTATGTATACCTATTCTTATTGTAATGTTCTCTCCCAAGCACATAGTACAATGTTCTGCACACAGTACATGCTCAGGAAGTACCACTGATTGATTGATGTATTGGAATAGAAGGAATTCAGGTCAACTGTAAGATCCTGAGGGCAGGGATCATATCAAACAGCGGTGTTGCACTCTCCCAAGTACTTTATACGGGCCTCTGCGGAAAGTAATACCGTTGATTGATGGACTGATTCACTTTAAAGATAGAGAGAGAGCTATGATCTCACTGATTTGAAGAGGGAAGACATTACGGGCAGTAGAGGAGATGTGAGCTCAGACGGGAGAGATGAGAGTGAAGGAAAGTGATAAGAATCTCTGAGAGGAGCACAGAGTGTGGGCTCCAGAACAGCTACTGATAAAGGCAGATAAGAAACCAATGGCCAAGAATTTTTCCTTGACATGGAAGTAAATGGGTTGAGTCAGACTGTTTTGAGTGGGACAGAGATGTGAGCAGAATGTTTTAGTAAGATAATCCAGTCACAGAAGTAATCACTTCTAGGATATATCATAACGATCAATCTTCCAAACTAAACAGCTCATTTGCTGACATATCTTTTGGAATGATCTACATTTATTCTTTCCGTGTGCACCAACATGGAGCATGATCCAAACTGAAAAGAGAAAAGAGAGTCGATGGAAAGCATGGGGAAAACCAAGTCATACCACTTGTTCCCTTCTAAAGGAGAACACTAAATTTAGCCCACGTGTTTTTCGGAAAGTGTTTCACACTCAATTGGAGCCAGTCAGGTTATATCATGGGGAAAACAACATAACATGAGAGACGTGTCATTTCATCAAAACCTGAAGAAATAAGATTTTGAAAACACCCAAAAAGACAGACGAAATAGACAACAAGACGAAAATGCTCTGCTACCACCTACAGGTAGGCAGGAGTAGCGGCTAGATTCATGACCAATTTTCCCCCCAAATCCCTTTAGAGTATTCCTTTTCATTTTAGAAGCAGGATATATTGCCACCTTACCTTCAGTCATAGTCACAGATTATTTACAATGAGGGACAGATGCATAAGCTACATTGAGAATTTGCTTCTCTACTAGCCTAGAACTACCATCCTTAAAGTTCTCTCACAAGGGCACAAAGGCTCAGACCCGCAGAACTGGATCCTGGCAGAGATTTTTCTTTCTGTGATACCTAAAAACCCACATGAATAATCCTCACATTCAGAGTTTAAAGTCACATGAGTAATTTGATGCAGAAAGTCAAATAATTATCACCAGAAATTATCAACTAACAAGCTGAATTTCAGCTGAGAACTAGACTGGAGACTGAGCGTATCCTAAGGAAAGTCTCCCTCAACTTTCCTTTTGTTCTAATTCCATAGGTAGAAAGTTGTTCCATAATCCCAAGTATTTATGGACCCTATGCTAGCAGTGTAATTTGTGAGGATTTGGTAAAGAACACATCTCAGAAAGATTTAGTTGTTGTAATGGTATGAATTTAGTGTTTCCTGTAAACTGAGCACGGAAATAAGTACTGGGGTGAATATCCCCCGAATGGAAATAAAAACTCACAGAAGCACTGCTTTCACAACACACCAATGGATGAAGACACATTGTATTTTTGGTTTGTATGTATCTGTAATACTTCTCTGCAACTGCTTGAGTTATTTCTTTAATGAGACAGGATGAATTTACTACTCAGTATCTGCTTTGTGACCTTGGGTAAGGAACTTAACTCCTCGGTGACTCAGTTACCTCATTTGTAAAATAAAGATTAAATCCTCTTCCCTCTAACTTAGATTGTGAACTCCATGGGGAACACAGGCTGTGTTCAACCTGATTATTTTGTACCTACTCCGGCCCTGTACAAGTATCATTAGAAAAGTAGAGTGAGTATCAATTACAAATAGACTGTCAAACACTCACATATATGTACACAGGGAGGATTTTCTCTGAATGCACCTGGTATTCACCCCAGTACTTAGTTCAGTGCTCAGTTCACAGTATACACTAAATTCATATCATTACTACAACTAAATCTTTATGAGATGTGTTCTCCACCAAAATCCTCACAAAATTACAGGTATTTATCTGTCATTTGTAATGATGCGATTATCTGAAATTTATTTATATTTATGCCTTTCTCCCCCTTTAGACTTTAACTCACTGTGGTCAGGGAACATGTCTACCAATTTTGATGTGTGTACTCATTACACTGCTGTGCACACAGTAAGTCCTCAAATTCCACTGATTAATTATTTGCATGAAAAGACTGACACCATAGTTGGTTTTGTGAGTCTACATCTTTGTCCTTCAAGCTATAAGAGCTCTATTAGCCAATATTGTTTTTCCTTAAATCTACTGGACATTTCTTTTGTTTCACTCATGGTCTAGGCTATGGCTTACAATATTGGATAAGATCCAGATCAAGGACTCTAAGTGACGAATAAATGTTGCTGGGTCTTCTTTTGCCTCTAAACCTCCTAAATTATGAATGGGAAGCAGATTGAGGTAGGCAGTCCCAGCCTTTTCATTTATTAGACCCAACTAAATCCAAGTCAGAGGCACAGAAGCATTCCCAAAGCCCTCCATGAGGTCCAGAATTGTTATAGCCAAGAACTTTGGAAGGGCAATTCCTCTTCTCATGGCTTTCCACGTCCTGTCGTTTCTCATCAAATGTCCCCTGCTCCAGTCCCTCAGCTCTTGGCCAAAGCTGGTCCTTAGGCAATGATGACATTCTCAGCTCATCCTTAATGCACAATTCCTGTTGGCCAAATGTCCTCTAGCAGGTCCATCTGGTCAGATGGCTGTCAAATCCCATACTGCGGTCCATTTCCCTGGCAACAACAGCTCTCACAGAAAAATGGCATGAGTGTGGCCACTTAATCCCAATCCTGCCATCCTACGATGGACAAATTCAGGCTGGAGACAAATCTCTGGGTCCACTTCTTTCTTAAATGCCTGTCATGGTGTTGTTTGATTTTGTGTTTTAGAAAAAGGATCACCAGGTCTGAAGTTTAATTTCCTCGAAATCATCAATGGAGAGGCAGAATCCCACTCTAGATTGTGAACCTGTTGTGGGCAGGGAGCAAGTCTACCAGCGGTGTATATTACACTCTCCCAAGTGTTCAGTGCAGTGCTCTATATACACTAAATACTTAATAAATGTCATTGATTAACTGATAGAGTAATATGAAAAAAACCTTTTAAGAAACCTAAAGAAGCATCGTGGCTTAGTGGATAGACCATGGTAAGTGCCCTGGGACTTGCATTAGAAGTTACATCTCGAACAACTTCATCAGCATCATCACTTATCATTGAAACGGTGCTTATCCCTGCAAATAGTAAGCTCCTGGAGGACAGGCAGTTAATCATATTATTTTTTCCTTTAATGGCATTTGTTAAGTGCTTATATGTGCCAGGCTCTGTACTAAGTGCTGGCTAGTTACAAGCTAATCAAGTTGGGCACAGTTCATGTCCCACACAGGGCTCAGAATCTTAATCTCTATTTTACAGATTTAACTGAGTTACATAGAGAAATTAAATAACTTGCCCAAGTTAACACATTTTGATAGAGTTAAATCATTCAACTCAATGGTATTCTCCCAAGTTCTTAGTAGTGTCCTCTGCACAGAGTAGGTCTTCAAGAAATTTGAATGATGATTGATGTACTGTGGCTGGAACACAAATGATAAGCACCTGGAATGCAAGCAGTCCAAATGAAATGTTTGACTCTGATGTCCCCGAAACTCTGCTTAATCAAGTAGGGATGCACAGATCACTACGATAAGGACAAAATGTGAGGACAAAAAAGTGATGATGCTGATGAAGTTGTTCAAGATGTGACTTCTTATGCATGTCCTAGGATGAGGACACTGCAAATCTCATGGGCCCTAAGGCAGCTTTCCAAAAGGAATTCTACTTATTGAGCATCTACTATTCTCTCTACTCAGGACTCTATTCAGCACTTGGGGAAGTATAACCAAAGTGAAATGAGGACTCAATCTTTTTAGGTAGCTTTAGAAAATTTTAGTATAGCATTCATATGACCACCCAACTGCCCTAATTTAATGGAAATTGGTGACTTTTAAAACATCAGCCATAAAATGTTATTTATTGAGCACCTACTGACTACTTGTAAGATACACTTGTAAGGCTCACATACATTGCCTGCCCTAAGGGACTTTACAATCCAATGGAAATCCAATCTGATTATGAATTGTCGACAATGGTATTTCACACAATTTTAACCTTATTTTAACATGGTCGACAATTGGTATTTCACACAATTTTAACCTTATTTGGGATACAGTTAAAGGTGGGATCATTTATATCCTATCCCTACATGAGTGTCTCCCATTCACATGAAACTGTCACCTAATAAGGGTGGTATTTGTTAGGTGCTTACTATGTTTCAGGCACTTTTCTAAGCACTGGGGTAGATACACGGTAATCATCTTGGACACAGTCCTTCTTGAGGCTCTCAATCTTAATCCCCATATTACAGATTAGGTAACTGAGGCACGGAGAAATGAAGTAACTTGTCCAAGTCACCAGAGAGACCAGACCAGAGAGTCAGCAGCATGAATAGGCAACAGCTCAAGTGACACTGTTGGGGAGGCAGGAAACAGAGACTCGGTGGGTTGAGCTAAAAGCAGACATCTAGGTTATAACCTAGACCATGAGCTGGAAGGGAATGGGAGAAAGGAGCAGACAGAGAGAATGGGGCTAGAAAGAAAATCTTGAAGACAGCAGTGTGAAGAGGGTTCTTCCATTGCGAGCAGTGAAAAATAGTGATATATGATTTTCCCTGCAAGGTCAAAAGGTTGATTTTGAAGATAAAATTACAGCAGAAGTATGAATATAAAACAACATACCAGGGTCAGACACTGAGGGGATCTGAAACTTTGTTAACTGGTTATGCTTTTGTTTTAAACTTTAGTGATAAAATATTTATTTCGTTTCTCACATTTAATGATGGCCTTGAAGCTACAATTCGGCAAACAAACTAGTGTTTCATTTGCAAAATTTTAAAAGGATTCTAAGCGTAGACGGCTAGTCACATTTTTGTAAACTAAGACAAAATGTGCTGCAATGTTGCCTATTAAGCAAACAATATGAAATTCATTTCATTTCATTCAACAAACCTCCAACACACTAGAATATTCTATTTTTCCATTAAAGAAGGCAGTGATGAGTAGCCACGGGAGATGTGAATTTACATTGCTGACTCAGAAACTGACTTTCTTTATGAACTTTAACAGACAAGGCTTCTAATGGCCCGCAGCACAGTTCAGAGTGAGTCAAGATATTTATATCCATATAGGATTAATCACCATAGGACAGGAAGGAAGTGGCAGGAAGATATGTTTAAGTCTGAATAGCTAATAAAGCCAGGAAAGAACTATTGTAAGAAGCAGTTGACGGCCAGAGGGTGAAAAGAGGGTTTCTTTGAGCTGGATAAAAACAGATGTAGTGTTTGGCAAAGGGGCAAATCTCTTAAGGTGTGATTCTCTGAGCATAGGCCTGGGAGTCAGAGGATCTGGGTTCTAATCCCGGGTCCACCATTTTACCTGCCGTGTGACCTTGAGGAGGTCACAATTGTGATAGTTCCCTCATCTACAAAATGGGGATGCAATTCCTGTTCTCCCTCTTATTTAGACTATGAACTACATTTGGGACCTGATTATCTTCTTTCTACCCCAGCACTTAATACAGTTTGCTTGGCATATAGAAAGCACTTAATTACCACAATGATTGTTATTTATATTAATGTCTGCCACCCCCTCTAAACTGTAAACTTGTTGTGAGCAGGGAATGTGTCTACCAACTCTATTGTATTGTTCTTACCCAAGCACTTATCACAGTACTCTACACATTAATGTTCAATAAATACCACTGATTGATTAGAGAGGACATCACCCCTACATAGATTGGTAAAGCAATGATGATAATGTGATGGGTAACTATATTTGCTGGTGGTTGCGGTCGAACTAGTGATCCTAAGTAGCAAAATTCCAGGTGCTTGTGCCCTATAAAATGGAGGTTTGATAGGTTCCCTCAAAAAAAAAAGCTGGGAAATATGGGAAACTGATATCTCAAACACAAGGATGAACATTATTACATGTGCTAGGCCCAACACACAAGGTAATGTGTTGACATCATACACACCATTTTACAGGAGCATGTAGAACAGAGTATTTCTCTTGGGGAGCCCTGAACACTCCCCACTTGCTCCAGAACCATTATGTTTCACTTCCCAGGTCCATGTGCTTCTGAGCCAGGGAATTCAGATATGTTGAAGTGAGGCTGGTTGCATGATGTAAAAGTACAGACTGTGAAGGTGTCTGGGGTGATAACTGTGCCAGACAGGGAACAGACCAACTGAAAACCAGATAAATATCCAGCCTACCGGATGCTGCAAAGTGCTTTTCTTGAAGAAAACTGTTTAGCAGTGATGTAGGGAATTCAAATGGAAAAACAGTTCAGGAAGCAGCATGGCCTAGTGGATAGAGCACAGAGCTGGAAGTCAGAATGACCTGGGTCCTAATCCTGGCTCTGCCATTTAACAATAATAATAATTGTGATATTTGTGAAGCACTTACTAATTGCCAGACACTGTACCAAGTGTTACAAGCAAATCGAGTTGGACACAGTCCCTGTCCCACGTAGGGCTCACGGTTTCAGTCCCATTTTACAGATGAGGGAACCTAGGCACAGAGAAGCTAAGGGAGTTGCCCAATGTCCCACAGGGCACATGTGGCGGAGCTGAGATTAGAACCCATAACCTTCTGCTCCCAGGCCCATGCTCTATCCACTACACCTTGTTTGGTGTATGTCCTTAGACAAGTCATTTAACTGAGGCACAAATAAATGATTTTATCTGTATAATGGTAGTTAAAACCACGAGTCCCATTTGGAACATAGGCTGGGTTTAATCCTGAATGTCTTGTAACTGCCCCAGTGCTTAGTACAGTGTCTGGCACATAGTAAGTGCTTAATAGCATAAAAAAGGAATACCTTGGGTAGCCCTTAAAAAGCAGGCTCTATCTAATTTAGCAGGTCAGTGGAAAGACCTTGCATGGGCCAGGGGGGGCCTGGGGACTTGGGTTCTAATCCTAGCTCTGCCATTTGCCTGATTTTTGACCTTAGCCAAGTGGCCTGACTTCTCTTTGCCTCAATTTCCTCATCTGATAAATGGCAGATAAGATACCTGCTCTTCCTCCCACTTAGACTGTGAGACCCATGAGGGAAAGGGACCCCAGAGCTTAGCATACAGTAAGCACTAATACTAGCATTCATGTTATTATTATGGCTTTGCATACAGTAGGAGCTCAGTAAATACCATTTACTGATGGAAGGAACCTCCACAGTAATAATAAAAGTATTTATTAAGAACTTATTGTGTGTCAAGACTGTTCTAAGCTCTGGGGTAGATACATGATAATCAAGTCAGAGAGAATCCCTGTCCCACATGGGACTCACAGCCTAAGTAGAAAGGAGAGCACACATCAAATCCCCATTTTACAGTTGAGGAAAATGAGGCACAGAGAAATAAAGTGACTTACCCAAGGTCACACAGCAAGTGGTAGAGCCAGGATTAGAACGCAGGTCCTCAGACTTCCAGGGCCATGCTCTTTCTACTAGGCCATGCTACTTCCCTCCAGAAGTGGTATAAACCTAGATGATCAAGTAACAAGAAAATTCAGCAACTTTTGTGTGATGACAATTGAAAACTCAAATGCATTTTCAAGAATGGAAAGACTGGAGTGGCTGAGGCAGGTCATGCAACCCTGGGCTTTCATTGTGAACATAAGGCAAATGTGTTCAGGAGTAAATCACTGGTTTATTTTGGAGTTACTAAACCAAAAACAGTGTGATTGAAGCCTCACTTAGCTCTAATGTATGCCTGGTATCTCATTTTGCTGCATCAACCAAACAGTCTGGAAGTATATAAAATAGCTCATTCAAAAGGTCACCTGGGCATGTCTTTTCTTAGACTTGATAAAGGAAATAACACAATTGAATTGGATGGTGAATAGATGATGTAATCCATAATGAAAAGAACTGGCGAGGCGTGGCACCTGACACCAAATGAGAAGACATGGGTGCCGTTAGCCGAATAGACCCTTGAAGTGACCCAGACCGTTCTACCGCACAGCGTGTCCTGATTTCCCAAGTCAAATGTGGTTAATCCACAGAGTACCAGCCTGCTCACTCAATGCATCAGGCAAGAACTCTCAGATGGCGAACAGAGAAGGAATCAAAAGGAATGAATTCAAGCCAGCATGTGTGCTTTCTGCAAAGTTCCTATTCTGAAAAGAGCAGATGTGGTGATATAGAAAAAAAGACGGTCAGAGAAGCATCATGAAGGATGGAATTGGAAATTAGGATATCCAGTCACACAAGAACAGAACTGGAAAACAAAAATAAACATGCATTATATTACGAACAATTTACCATACACTTTCTCAGTCACTGGCCACTCATCGATTATTTCCTGCCCCATTGAATTATCTCCGAATATGTTTGGACGGCAGTGCAAGTGATGCCAGCTTTACAAGGCAGCATGACTGTGGGAAAGAGATATGTCATTTAATTAGCTATTAGTGGATACCCATAAAACATTTCTGGTATTTCTGTATTTCTTGTCTACGTGTCTCTCCTCTCTTCATGTTTCCTCTCTTTATGCTCCTCTGGCTTTATTTGTTCCCCTATTATTCTCTCTTCCACTCCTACCTTATGATCATTACTTTGATTTACCCTGAACTAGGGGTGACGCTGTCCATCCCCACCAATAACCCCACTCCCTTTCAGCAGTCTGCATCTTTCCTCTCCTGTCTGCTGCCTAATGAGAAATTAAGATTGTGTCTCATAGCTGGACCCAGAGTCCAGTGGGTAAAGACTCCCAGAAGAGGAGGGGATTTTCTTCCGATATTCTGATAGTCTCCGCCATTCCTAAACTGATGTTCATCTCTAGTTTCTCCCTAAACTCACATCTGCCTAAACTCATCCTCTGAACCAGAGGAGAGTAGGGTAAAGTGGACAATCTGGTAAGGGCCTGATCCAATTAGCTTCCAGTTGATCACTGGACTCCATTGCTGGTGATGATGTCTTCCTATTTATTTTGTTAATGAATTGTACATTGCCTTGATTCTATTTAGTTGCCATTGTTTTTACGAGATGTTCTTCCCCTTGACTCTATTTATTGCCATTGTTCTTGTCTGTCCGTCTCCCCCGATTAGACTGTAAGCCCGTCAAACGGCAGGGACTGTCTCTAACTGTTGCCGACTTGTTCATTCCAAGCGCTTAGTAAAGTGCTCTGCACATAGTAAGCGCTCAATAAATACTATTGAATGAATAAATAAATACTATTGAATGAATCTGTGGAGATGGCACATCTCTCTCTATATAATCGGAATGAAGCCCAGAGAAGTTTGGCTTCTTTCTCTCCATGAAGGGTGCAGCACTTGGCAGGGATGTCTTGATGCAGACAACCATTTATTGAGCACTTACTGTGTGTGGAGCACTGTACTAAGCACTTGAGAGAGTACAATATAACAAAGTAGGTACACATATTCCCTGCCCACAAGGAGTTTAGAGTCAAGGGTCTTACATTGTTTTTAACAATCAGAAAGGTACCAGCAAAAACACATATTTTACCTGGTTAGAGTCAAAGTGGTAAAAGATGCTCCTTTGATACAGAACATGCTTATTGTATGCGATTTCAATAATAATTTTGTAGTATTTATTAACTGCTTACTCTCTACAAAGCACTGAATTAAGTGCTAGGGTGGATACAAGGTAATAAAGTTAGATTCAGTCCCTGTTCCACATGGGGTTCATAGTCTAAGTAGGAGAGAGAACAGGTATCAAATTATCATTTTACAGATGGGGTAATGGAGGTTCAGACAGGTTAAGTGATTTGCCCAAGGTCACACAGCAGGAAATGGCAGAGCTGGGATTAGAATCCAGGTCTCCTGACTCCCAGTCCGGTGCTCTACCCATTAGACCATGCTGTGTACTCTCCCAAGTGCTTAGTACATTCAAACAGTGTTCTGTATACAGAAAGAGCTCAATAAATACTACTTATTGATCGAAGAGCTAGTAGCTCAGAAAGCCATTCAGCTCCGATTGGAAACTCTCAGGTTATCCCAGGATGCGAGGCTGGGAGTCCAGATCAAACAGTTTTGCCAGGCCATCACCTTTCTCTCCCCCTTGGAATGGACCCCAGTAACAGCGCACATAACTGGAAATTAAAGCAGGAAGAAGATTCCAGAAAAGCAAGAAGCATAGATCAACCACCATTCATACATATATTCTGTCTCTCTGCCCCTTTCTCTCTCTCTCTCTCTCTCTCTCTCTCTCTCTCTCTCACACACACACACACACACAAACACACACACACACACAATATCTGCAGATGAAAACCATCTACTTCAATAAACCTTCGATCAGTTTTACCTTTTTAAGGCAAAGAAGCATTCCCTGAACTAGGACTTTTAAAGGTCCCCATTTGTAGTTTGCTGAATCTGGCCAGCATGCATCACAAAGAGCCAATTACCACAAAAGTGTTGCCTTGCCGGCAGTGGCAATTCCCATTTCTTTAATATTTCCACTAACCTTATTTCCCCTGTGAGCCTAATAGCTGCTGCTTTGTGCTCAAACTTGGTGGCCATGATAGGACAGGCAGTCAGACCACTTCAGTTATCCTGGCTAATTTCAAGCTTTGCTGAACGGCATTATAGTGGCAGCATTTAGTAACAACTTCAGCAGAGGGTAAAAAAATAAACAAGAAAATCTATAGATATAGTTGATCATAGAGGAAACAGAGAGTTCCGGAACTTTTTATAGAATAGTTTACTGCTGTCCACTTCTTTACTTGAGACTAAACATCTGACTAGAAGGAATCCTAAAATATTGGTGTTCTCCAGCTGTCAGTACTTAACATATAAAATGGAAGACAGTTCGAATGGCTCAACACAATTAGAAGTTTGGGAAAGAAATGTGAGTCATTTGCTTCATCGGTTGCTCTTTTTCATCCTATCGTTTCCGAAGTGGTTTCCCTTAAAACTGCAGGACAAGCTGTGAGCCTGTGAATGAAATCCAGCAGATTTCAGAAGTCCCAAATTATCTCCCCAGTAATCTGTGGATCAACACGTGTAATGTGTCATTTTTTCTTTCTTTCTTTTCCAGGTTTTTCCAGAGGAGGCATTTGTGAACTCTTAATGGAACAGTTCCCATCTACATCTTCAAGCAACTGTAGTGATAATGCTGGATAGATGGTTGATTGCCTTTAGAGAGATTCAAGTTGGAAAGAACCCCCAGTCCAAGAATGTCCAAACCCTTCCAAAATCTCTCAGATTCAAAGCCATCTAAAGGGTGAAATCATATTTCAGCAGTGATATCCACAGGTTATACTCTTTCCATAATGACATGAAATTGGTAAAGAGGAACAATTTTTAATAAATGGCATGAATCCTTCAAGATTAACAGACCATTATGTTCTAATGCTTTAAATAGAAAAGAAGGTGCCAGTTGTCCAAAAATGTATACATTTGGAGGATTTTTTTTCTGATAAACATTTGGACTCTTAAGGACTAGAACAAGCCCTGGGTAAATTCAGTCCATTTCTATCCTTTCAAAAACTAAACCCAGTTCTTTCAGTGCCTGAAGTTACTCTCTAGAAGAGCAATATCTCTGACAGACCGTTGGGAGCTATGGACTATATCACTGCCTAAAGGACAAATACTCTGCTGCAGTACAGTGCTGCAGTACACAAACTGTTGAGTCAATTCTCTTCCCACAGGACCTCTCTTTCCACTCCCAAGTAACTTTAACGACTGAGAGAACTGAATTTACAATTTTTAACGTATTTGTTAAGCCCTTACTTTGTGTCAAACACTGTTCTAAACACTGGGGTAGGTCCCTGTTTCACATAGAACTTACATTCTAAAAAGGAGGGAAAACAGGTACTGAGCACCCATTTTACAGTTGAGGTAGCTGAGGCGAAGAGAGGCTAAATGACTTGTCCAAGATCATACAGTAGACAAGTGGCAGAGCCAGAATTAGAACACAGATCATCTGACGCCCAGGCATCTTTCCACTAGGTCATGCTGGTTTTTGTTTTTTTCTAATGATACTTGTTAAGCACTTACTATGTGTCAAACACTGCCAGGTACTAAGTGCTGGGGTAGGTACAGGTCATTTAGGTTGGACATAGTCCCTGTCCCACATGGTGCTCACAGTCTAAGTAGGAGGGAGAACAAGTATTGAATCCCTATTTTACTGTTGAATAAATGGAGGCACAGAGAAGTCAAGTGACTTGCTCAAGGTCACACAGCAAGCACTTAGCAGAGTGGAGATTAGAACCCAGGTCCTCTGACTCCAAGACCCATGATCTTTCCACTAGGCTACACTGCTTCACAATCCTGCCTCAGTACTATGACCTATCAAATAGCACGCCACCAGTTCCGTCCAAAATGTGTGTGTGTATATATATATATAATTATATATATATATATAAATATATATATATGTTCAGAAAGGTTCACAGAACATGGTCATCACCAGATGCCCTGAAATTAAACTGCAGAACTTAGACAGTGTAATAAACTGCTCAGAACTATGCAGCTGTCTTTGATAGTGGCTATTTCAAATAGCCTATCAAATATTCCAACATGATTTTAACAGAAAAGAAAGAAGATGTATCATCTCTTTTCTTTGTTCTCCACTGGATCTGAGTTAATCATCTGTTGAATAAAATGAGTAAGAAATCCTGCAGGACTTTAGAATGTTTCAACTAGGGATTAAAGGGGAGTTTGAGCCAGTAAGGGGAATCATATCTGCCTCCACCTCCCCCGCCCTCGACCCAGAACAGTTCCTCCAGAACTTAGAACTTGAGAGAGGAGAGGATGTTGAGTTTGGGAATTGAGCTCAGAACATCCAATTTGAAGATTTAAGAGGCTGAAATGGGTGGATGTTAATTCTAAAGGCAGAGTATTTGGAAATAGTAGCCATAAAAATCAACAGTATTTTTTGAGTGCTTAACCTATTCAAAGTGCTGTACATAGCACTTGGGAAAGTAGAATAGAATTAGAATTCATGAACCCTGCCCTCAAGGAGCCCACAGTCTTGTGGAAGAGATCAAAACTTAAATAAATTACAAATAGGAGGAACAACAGGAAGTGGAAATATATGTTTTGCTTTTATATTGCAAGTGCTTAAATAGTAGGGCATGTAAACGAAGTAGTTTACTAGACACGAATAAGGATAGGTTCAAATGGTAAAATGTGGAAACCATAAATAGCTCTCACAGTCACCCTGAAGCCTGTTCCTCTAGAAGAAGATACCTAAGCTTTTAGTGTAATTTATAAACTTTATAAGGACTGCATTATTCTGTTTAATGCTTACTGGCTTCTAAAACAGTGCAAGAAAGTAGAATAGTAAGGAAGGCGTATCCATGTTGATGTTTTCTTAAAATTGATGTGGAAGCTGTGGGATTTGACCTTTTCCAACCTTCAATGAATCTATAAACATTATTATCTTATTTTTCTTCTGGCAGGGATTTTCATTTTTAATTTTCTGCCTTGCACTGTCTGCCTAGGCAGGATTAAGTATGAAAGTATTTTTAAAATACATTCTGAGGTCAAAAAAACACCCTTAAAGCCATTGGTATGCACCCGGTTTTAGACTAATCCTGATCGCAGGCAAAGGTCAGTGTCATTGCCATTTCTAGACAGTTTTAATCATCTTTTCGCCTCCCTGCACATTATAATTCCTGTTTTCCTTGAAAACAAAAATCTGTTCTAATAAATCAGGTTCCTCCTATATATCGATTTCTTATCCTAAATTAATGCATGTGGGCTAGGAACCTGGTAAACTAAGTTCAGTAGAGTGGGAGGATGGGAAAGATTGACCGTGGTAGAGAGAGGGACAAAATTCCTTAGGAATTATAACTATCTTTGCAAATACCTTTCAGATACTGCCTTAACACATCAGTAAAAGAGAAGTGGCATCACCTAAATAGCAGGAATTTTTAATCTAGAAAGTTTCTTTCTTCCAACTCCTCCAGGAAATGTTTCCTGAATAATCAATCACTCAAATTTATAGAGTGTTTACTGTGTGCCAAGCACTGTACTGAACACTTGGAAGAGTATAATATAAAAGAGTTGGTAGGCATATTTCCCCTTCCTACAAGGAGGTTACCATCTAAATCCTAAACATTCCAATTTGAGTCCACTCAAGACACCATTTAACACTTGTGTAGCTTGGAGTCTTCAGTAATTATGTATGTGTATTAAACAGGGCAATCAATCCTTCATTTTACTTCATCTTGACACCCTAAGTGATAATAATATTTATTGAGTATGCACCGCAAATCATGCTCAACAAGATAATCATCTTCAACCTAGTCTCTGACCCACACAGAGCTTACAGTCTAAAAGGGCATTAGAAGAGGTATCTCAGAATTCAACTACAGATGAGTTAATCGAAGCCCAGAGAAGATAAGTGAGTTGCCCAAGATCACATGGAAGGCAAGTGACAGAGTCAGAACTAGAACCTGAGTCTTAAGACTCCCAATCCCATCATCTTTCCACAACACTGCTGTCTACCTTACACTTCCACCTGTTCTGTTCTTGTCCTTCCACCTCCTGCTCCCAATATGCATGAATCATTTTTTGCCCCAAAACATTAACTGTAGTATTTGTTAAGAGCTTACTATGTGCTAAGCACTGTATTAAGTGCTAGGATAGAAACAAGCTGATCAAGTTGGACACAGCCCCTGTTCCACAAGGCATTTAGTCATTAGGCTGTAAGTCACTGAGGGCAGGGACTGTGTTGTTCACTTCCTGCGTACTCCCCATATGTTTAGCGCAATGCTTTGCTTAGTGGCTAGAGCTGTTCCTTGAGCCATGAGGTATCTGAAACTCTAGTGACAGTAACCTATTGCTCGTCTAGTATTTATCACTCTGTCCATTACATTTCTTTTGTACTTTTACTGTTTCATCTTTCTTTGTACTAACATTGTGAATCCCTTACGAACCAGGGTTCTTGCCTGATTCTCACCGGTGTATTTTTTCCCAGCTCTTAGAACAGTGCATCACACATAGTAGCTGTTCAGTACATATTATTAGTACTCCTATAGCCACCAATTAAGACCATTAATTGATTCTTTGTATAAGGAAAATACACAGTTTTGTTTCTTGTAAGATCCATAGGATGGCTTCCTTGGGACAGATTCACATAATGTTCTAAGATTTAGAATGGGATGTGTTTTAAATGAGCCACCCAATATTTGCACATAATAAGATGGTTGTTCCTTCCAACAGTAGCCCATTAGGCATAGCCTGCCTGACCCTGGACTCAGACTGAAAGTCTCGGGGCATGCTAGTCAGAGTTAGAGAGTGACTGCAGGACCCAGAGTTGTAGAAAATCAACATTAGTTCCTCTTTATTGTAACGTGTGTTTTAATGAAAACCACAATGTTGCTGTAATGCAATTTGTAAACATCTGATGAATCGGACAATCTTTTTTGTTGTTTTTAGTAAATATTAACAATTTCAGCTTTTAACCAGCAGGTTCTCTGCAAATAGCAATTGGGTTATGTTCATAAGACTTCACTCATGTCATTTTATAAAATAGATGAAAGCCCAGGAAAGGAAGAGGAGAATACAGACTTCACTAAGCATGCTCTGAACGTGTTATAAAGAGTTCGTTTTTCCTTTAGTTAACAAGGAACATTTGAATAAAATACATAAATATTAAAAAGGCAATTATGGTTTGTTACCAGGATGACAAAAATAAAGCCCTAGATAAAATAATGGGAACAATTTAGAGCTCTGTGGGGCTGCCAAAGAGACAATAATCGAATGGAAAAGCTACATTTATTTAACGAGGAACGAACCCCTTCTTTAATTTCCACATTACTATCACTAAATGGGTGGAACTAACCCCTCATTTCAAATCTTCTAAAGACATTTTGGTAATTCACGGGCGATTAGAAGGTAGCTTACTGTTTCACCGTGACAGGATTCTGGTGAAGAGGCAGGCAACTCCATCCTACTTAGAAGGAAGATACTGCTTTCTTTGGGGCCCTGGAACAAACACCCAGCACAGTAAGCACAAAGAAAGACTTAACGTCAGCTGAAGAAACTGAACCAGAGTCAATAGTCCATAGCCACTAGAAAGAGCAGACCTCAAAGGTCACAGAATAACCTTTACATTTAGTAACACCATATTTAATTTCAACTGATGTTATTGTACATTCAAATTGGCATGGAAGAACTGAGTGAGGCTTTCACATGCCTTTGAGAATTCCAAAATCAGAAGTATTTATTGAGCACTTACTCAAGCACTATACTAAGAGCTTGAGGGGCTTAAGAGACTATAATCAATTTAGTGGACACTACCCCTGCCCTCAAGGAGCTAGCAGTCTACCATGTGCTGAGCACTGTACTACGCTCTGGAGAGGATGATACAGCTAGGAGAGATGATCTCTGCCCTCAAGAATCTTGCAAACTACTGTGTGCAGAGCACTGTACTAAGCTCTTGGGACTGTACAGTAGAATTAGTAGACACAATCCCCTCCCTCAAGGAGATTGCAATCTACCATGGGCAGAGAACTATACTAAGTGCTTGGAAGCATACAGTGGAGTTAGCAGACATTCAAGGACTGTATAAACCAGCTTTAAATCCAGCTAACGTGGCCCCAAGCATAAAAACCTTTCCTCATGGCTGGGAGAGGTCTAACGTAAAAGAGTGTGATTACCTGCTAATTCTGCTTCTCATCCTTCAAGGTGTGAGAACTCATGGGCAGGAAAGGTGTCTACCAGTACCAGTCCAGTACTCTCCAAAGTGCTTCTTAGTACAGTGTTCTGCATAAAGTAAGTGGTCTGTAAATGATTGAAAAATGGCAAATAATAATCTGGTTGACTGGACTATTATCATTATTTTTATCAATGAAATGGTATTTGTTAAGCACTTACTATACGTCAATCACTGTATTGAGTGCTGGAGTAGATTCAGGATAAGCTGACTGAATAATAATAATAATAATGATAACATAGCATTTGGTAAGTGCTTACAGTGTACCAGGCACTGTACTAAGGGCTGGGCTGAGTACAAGCAAATTGAGTTGGACCCACTCCCTGTCCCATGTGAAGCTCACAGTCTCAATCCCCATTTTACAGATGAGGGAACTGAGGTCCATAGAAGTGAAGAGACTTATCAAGGTCATACAGCAGACAGTTGGTGGAGCCGGGATTAGAACCTATGACCTTCTGACTCCCAGGCCTGTGCCCTATACACTACACCATGCTGCTTTTCTGAACTTAATACCTGCCCCACATGGAGTTCACAATCTAAGGGGAAGGGAAAATAGGATTACTCAGAATTATTGGGTGAATTAGACTTTCCATAAACAAGTGCTGAGAAAATACAAACTTCAAACTAATATTTGATGGGGCTGACAAGCATCATGGCTGGATGTCTATCATTGCCAGGCTTGGGAGGTTCTCAGCCCATTTCAGTGTCTGTTTAGGCACATCACAATGGGCTAGAAGGTAGAGATAATATATTCAGTTCACTTAGAAAAACTTTGAACTTTGGGTCACCTAAACTAAATCTGTTTAAACCTTGCAAGTAATGAGATAGCAAACACAAAATTAGAGAAAATTCTAATGCTATTTCCAATCTAAAGAGTTCAGAATTACATTATGCAGGGAATATAATTAACTCCACTGTATTCTATCCTAAGTAGCAGGTGAAGGAAGCTGGATTTAACATTAGCATAAAAGCACTAAGGCAAAGGCACATGGTTAAATGCCTACATCGGCAGAAAATGGGATCTAGGGCTGCCCGTGAAAGAAATTCAGATAGTTAAGAGGCCAAGAGAGGGAGATGAGCTATAACTCTGACTAAAAAGCTGAAGTTGGACACAACTCTGGTAGGAATTTTAAAGCAAAAGCCCAGAACTTCACACATCTCACAGAAGGACTTAAACTTCCTGGTCATGACACAGCTCAGAGTTTGGGTTCATTTATTTGTGGGAAAAATGTGGCATCTTTGTTGTTTTAAATTTTTTTTTAAAAGCCTTCAAGTAATTTTATTTTTAGTTGCTCTACAATGTTTGCTGCATGACTTCTAAATGATCTATGTGAGTTAAGGGTAAAGGAATCTAAAATGTACGTATTCATTTAATTTAAAATACACATGGGGAAATAGTTGGCAGAAAACTCACGTTCTTGGCAGAAAACTCACGTTCTTGGCAGGAAGTATTCCACTGAACCCCAAACTTTTGTGGAAGCCCAAATGCAATGAAATGTGCCCATTCACACTTTGGAGTGGAAAAACCCTTAAAGGATATGTAGATGAAGATGGCTGATGTTAAGCTGAACCTGCCTGACTTAGAGGGGAGGAATGTGCTCTATGGGTAGGACTGTGTTTTGTATCCAACCAGAGAGATGTGAAAATACATCTTT
Source organism: Ornithorhynchus anatinus (assembly GCF_004115215.2). Taxonomy (NCBI): domain Eukaryota; kingdom Metazoa; phylum Chordata; class Mammalia; order Monotremata; family Ornithorhynchidae; genus Ornithorhynchus; species Ornithorhynchus anatinus. The sequence goes on from NC_041746.1 coordinate 30,684,570, forward strand.
GGGAAGATGCCATGCTAGTGATGGAGGGGATCATCTTTACACTTAAACGAACTTCAAGGTCATTTTTGCCCTCAGAGATTTCAGTGGTCTGTGTGTTTTAAGTGATGATGACAACAACGAAAATAGCACTAATTAAAATTGTAATATTCGTTACTTTTAGCAATGCTTAAAGAGTTATGCTCACCTTAATACCTCTACGTGGAACTTATGAAGAGAAGGAATGTCAGAAAGACACCAAACAATTTCTGTGTATGGAGAGCTGAAAAACAGATAGCAAAAGAGGAGAATGGAGAAATTTTAAGGGCATGGAAAACTAAAAGCCCCAGACAATGCTACCTTTTAGCTGATAACCAGTAGTCTATTTTTTTTTAAATGGTATTTGCTAATTGCTTACTTTGTGCCAGTCACTGTACTAAGACTTGGTTAGATATATGTTCATCAAGTTGGACACAGTCGATGTCCCACAGTGAGCTCACAGTCCTAATCCCCATTTTACATATGAGGAAACTGAGGTACAGAAGTTAAGTGACTTGCCCAAGGTCACAGAGCAGACAAGAGTCAGAACCAAGATTAGAACCCAGGTCCTTTAGACTTCCAAGCCCGTGCTCTATCCATTAGGCCATGCTGCTTCTTATTGCCAAGAACAGAAGAGTATATTTATGATATCAAAAAGAAAGGAGAGGCTCTTTTGAGCAAAAGCTCAATAGAAAGAGAGGAAAGGGGGCAAAACTGGAAATAGCATCAGGTGCTCCAGACAGCGAATGTAACACCACAACGAGGGAAGGTCTGTGTGCACAGCGTGACTGGGAATGGGAATGCTGCAATGTTCCTTTCAGTCACTCATGAATTCAGAAGTAAATTCCATCATCACTGATGTCTTCTTTGGGTATATTTATATATAGATAGGTAGATCTATATATATGATGAATTTACCTATTAATTCATGAATACACAACAGTCTGTGTATATATATGCACATATATATACATATATATATACACACACACACATTGAGAGTATGTAATCATTAGCATCTTAATTATCATTAGTTTACTACATGCCGAGTACCGTCTCAGCACTGGAGCAGATAACACAGTAATCAGATCAGACACAGCCCCTGTCCCATATGGGACTTGCAAAGGAGGAAGGGAAAACAAATAGTTTATGCCCATCTTATAGATGAGGAAAGTGGGGCATATTAAGTGATTCGCCCAAGGTCCCTAAGCAGGCCAGGGGCAGACCTGGAAGAAAAATGTAGGTCTGAATCCTACTCTCTTGCTCTTAACATTAAGCCTCAAAAGCTACTTCCTAAGCCTCAAAAGCACCTTCTCTTTTCCTTCAGACACAAAAAATACCACTTTAGCCCCACATCATTCCACTGCTTACATTCACCAACTCGGGGTCCGTGAGTCTTCCACCCTCTCCATTCCCCTGCCCCAACCTCATCTTTCATCTGAGAGGTTCTGCAAGAGTCATAAAGAAATTTAGGATTTTGAAGATACACACTGGAGAGTATTGCTATAGTGGTTGTCTAGAGGACAGTCCTTGAAGCCTCTTCTGAAACACTTTCCAGCAGTTCAAAAAGCAAAGGATATTCTGGTAAACTCCTTCCTGAAATATTCATTTCGGATTCCGAAAGTGCAGATGGATTTGTGTTTGCTTTCTAAAAGACAGCATGTTGTAGCGTATTGATGTCAGTGTCGGGTCATAAGGTCACTACCGCTGCTGACAAGATACAACATCTCCCTGTCAATCAGAGAATTTCTCCATTAGTCTATTGGAGATTTGAATACACATGGCTGCCAGGCAGGACTGGAGTCTCCATCTCATTATTCCATCCGTTACCCATTAAAGATTTATAGTATTTTGCTCTACTTTCTCTATCTTTTGATCTCTACCCTCTCCTCAGTGACCCCCAGTGGTATTAAGCAGTAAACTAACCCCACTTTTTTCTTGAATATACTAAATGAAATCATAATTGTGACATTTGTTAAGCACTCTTAGAAGTGCCAAGCTCTCCACTAAACGTTGGGATAGATACAATGCAATGTAATCAGACACAGTCCCTTTCCCACATGGGACTCACAGTCTAAGAAGGAGGGAGAGCAGGCATTTCATCCCCCATTTTATAGAGGAGGAAACTGAAGTACAGAAAAATACAGAGAGCCCTATGTCCAACCTGATAAACTTGTATCTACCCCAGTGCTTAGAACAGTGCTTGTTGCATAGTAAATGCTTAACAAATACTATGAAACAAACAGAGAAGTGAAATGGCTTCCCCAAAGTCACTCAAGAAACAGGTGGTGGAGCTGAGATCAGAACCCAGGTAACTTGACTCCCAGTCCTATGCTCTTCCCACTGGGCTCCTTCTCAAACATAAAAACAACTTGCTCTTGAAAGGCAGTATGTGACAGTGGGAAGAGTTGAGGGGTGGGCCCGATACGCGTATATGCAAAGGCCAAGAGTTATATTCACTCCAGGAGGAAAAATAAGATCACAACATAGGCTACCCTGAAATTTACCCTCAGTCTTCGGGAAAGCCAGAAATGCTCCAACTTAAAGAATGATGTCATTTAAAACTGTAAGGTCTTTTTTTTTCCTGTAGAGCCCCTAGTTGCTTTGAATCCGTTATCTTCACGTTTTCAATTTCATGTCTGTGGAATCAGCAACATCTTCGCTCTGCAAGGAGAAAGGCAAATCCCTTTGCTCCGGCGTCATTTTCGCTGCAGTCCGCTTGCTGTTATAAAAAAAAAAATGTGTCAAAAATGAAATTATGCTGTGGTGGAGTGTCTCTTTTTTTCCTATGAATGAACTGTAAAATAAGCAAAGGGTAGGGGAAAAGCACCATATGCTCTTTTTTTTCAGAGGGGGTATGCCTCATCGTCAGATCAGAAGTCACCTTAAATGCTGACTACAGAGAACCTTCAGTTGCTAGTACTGTGGAGACAATTTTGCTTTGCTTTTGCTGAGATGCCCAAAAAAGAAGGCTAAAAATAATTATTTATGCCAGTTGAGTAATTAATGACTATCTCACTAAATGATTGTTCATTGAATGCCATTATACGGCAGGGAAAATTTATTTTAAAATGTATTTCCACTTTTAAACTCACCATAACATCTTCACAAAATTATAGTTCTAGATGGGCTGTAAACTATATCAGCAAAGAACTGTACTTTTGACTGCTAACTCTCAGACACTACCAATCATTCAATCAATTTTATTTAATGAGTATCCACTGTGAAGCTTGTTATGGGCAGGGAACCTTTCTGCTAATTCTGCTGCACTCCACTCCCCCAAACAGCTAGTACAGAGCTCTGCACATAGTAAGCACTCAATAAATGCCATTGATTGATTAGTTACTGGGTGCCCAGCACTTTGTAAAGGCTTGGCAGAGTACAATAAACTTGGTAGAGAATGATGTGGTGCTCAAATAATAACAAAACTGTGTACTTTAAATTTCTATTCTCAGCCTAACATCTGAAAGAAAAGGCTTTATTTCTGATTTCTAAATGAAATTCTTTTTAAAAAATGAAATTCTTTTTTAAAAAAAATCCATTCTTTTGCCCTTTTTCTTCAGAAACTGAGAAATGCAATGTGCACAAAATGAGTACTACCTCCAGGAGATCACAAAGATTAAAGGTCAATTGGCAAACTGGTAAAATATTCCATGCAAATACTATATTTCCATAAAAGGTTAGAAGAGAACATATGTAAAATGCTAGGTAGAGGCTGCCCTTCATTTTCCAAGCAATTTACCATCACTCGTCCATTGGGATGAGAAATTCTCCTTTCATAGATGATAAAACAGATACAAAAGGTCAATGAATTGTATGACAACTGAAAGGTCAGAGCTGGCAGAATTAGAACTCAGCACCCCTAATTTCTAGTTCCGTTCTTTGCTGAATTCTGCTGTTTTAGATTAACATTAGCTCTTTAAAACGTATGCATGGAAATTCATGGACTAAGACTGTACTTTATTTGATCCTACATTGAGCTCTCTCTCCACTTTTATCACCACTCTTTGTGTATGTTTCTTACATTCCTGGAGCAATACAGGATCTGGTACACAGTTGCCAAAGTCTGGAATGCCTAATGGTTGCATTATAAAGGTCGGCTTTATATTTCTAAGGTTGAGTTCAAATTTGGTTGAAGTTTTATTTAGATTCAAAATTCTTCAAATCTTTCATTATCAAATAGATAATGGAACTTTCCATTCATCTTTTCAGCACTTCATTATCTTCATCGTCCCAAAATGCTATGAAGTTGAATGATTTGGGGGGGAAATGAAAGGTTTTCTGCCCTCTGAAAATAGTTTTTGATAATATGAGTATTTGCTCTTGGAATGATAGTCATAACTAAAGTAGCAAATGGTCAAAAAGGGGCACTTTCTAACCAACCCCAGGTTGCATATGCTTCAAACAATAAGTACATAATTTAATTTAAAGGAAATCAAATATTAATTAGGTCCCAGGCTACACCTTGTAAATCCTTAGTGCAAAGTCTCCACTGCTGAATAGGGATTTTGAATGATCCTTGCTATTCCTTTCTGCCCAATATTAAGGAAAACTGAAGGGATGTTTGCGGGATCATTGCTGTCTGTATTATGGGGACCTGGGTTGTAATCCTGGCCCTCTCATCTGCCTGTGAGACCTTGGGCAAATAACTTCTTTGGGTCTCAGTTTCTTCATCTGTAAAATGGGTGTTTCTCCTGTTCTCCCTTCCCCTTAGGCTGTGAATCTCATGCATGTGAGGGATTGTGTCCAAGCTGATGATCTTATAAATATGATGATAAATATCCAAGTTATTAGTACAGCTCTTGGCATAGAGCAAGCACTTAACAAAATACACGCTGTCATTCTCTCTCTATGGAAATTAGAGTGGTGTTGAGGGATTCTCCCATTGAAAGTGGAGCACAAGAACCTGCAAAATGGAAAGGATTCTAGCACTAGTAATTGGTGCATCATTATTCGCACTGCTGTTGGAGGGCTCCTGCTGGGGTGGGGTGTGCAATGTTGAGTGGGTAGAACAAAGCTTCATTGACAAATGCCATCCAAAACAAACAAAAACCAAGAGTGTCCTGCATGCTTTATAGTCCCGAGCCAGGCTCCCATCTGGCCTCCACAGTAAGGGAATATTCCCAATCAGAGCCAGCTTCCTCCTTGGCCTACTTGCCTCCTGCTCCATCTCTCTCCTCTCTGGGTGAGGAAATAACAGCCTTCTTTATTTTCCCTCACTCCCATGGGCTCTACAGGCACAACTAGAGACTGTTACAGACAGGGAACATCCTGCAAATATTTGCCTTCCCAGAGTTCTGCCCCAGAGGTTCGGGAGAGCTAGTATCAGCAGGCTGGAGGGGGCAACCCAAAAGACATACTCTCCACACACACACACACACACACACTACCCCCAACCCCTAGATGATGGCTTGAATTGTGGTCCTTCTGCCACCTAAACCAGCCTAGAACCCCCAGTGTCCATCCCCATGTGACTCCTGAATCCAGCACTTAGCCCATCCAATGCTTTGCATATAGTAGGCATTTAATAAGTATTATTACTACTATGAGGGGGTTGACTCACCACAACATATCCATATTCATAGAACCATGTTAAAGCAGTGCCCTACTCCTTCTCCCTTCTCCATCACCCTTGCACTTGGATTTGTATCCTTTATCCACCCTACCATCAGCTAAGTACATACTCATAATTCACTTTATTTCTCTGTACTGTAAGCTCATTATGGACAGGGAACATGTCTACCAACTCTGTTATATTGAACTCTCCCAAGCACTTAATAGAGTGTTCAGCATGCAGTAAGCTCTCAATAAATATAATGGATTGATTTATGACTGTCTCCCCCCTAGACCAGAAGCTCCCTGTGGGCAAGGAATATGTCTAACAACTCTATTATAGTGTACTCTCCCAAGTGTTTAATAAAGTACTCTGCACACAGAAAGCACTCAACAAATATGATTGACTGATTGACTGGTATTACATGTGGGATGTCAATGAACTTTGACAACAGAGGCAAGTAACAGTTATATACCTGAGCAAGGAACAACAGTAGAGGACAGGTCAACTTGTCATGTAGCAATTAGACATAGGGCCATTATCTTGGAGCAGAAGACATTAGACTGTAAAATCCATAAGGGCAGGGAAAAATGGGTATTAATTATGTTGTACTTCCCCAAATGCTTAGTGTAGTGTTTTGTGCTCAGTAGGTGCTCAGTACTGATGGAGTGGTTGGGAAGATCATGATTCAAGAAAAAAAGAAACCAAAATGGCACCCACGCCCATGGAAAAAAATGCAACAGTGGAGGAAGGGGCTATCTTGATTGACTGATATACACGTGATGCAGACAGGGCTGTCAATTATGCTTGTGCTCACTCTACTGGCTATGTCATTGCCAAACTTTAGCAGTTATCTGGATGGGAGACCAGAGGATACTGAGAAGTAATGAAGAACATTGGGTTAAAGACATGGTCTTGAGGTGCATCTCTTTCTCAGCAAAGACTAAACCGATAGTAAGGGTACAGATGATGTAACTAAATAGTACAGAAAACCACCCCCAACCATCTGTGACATTGCATGTGATATCTAAATAGTAACATATCTTAAACACTCCTCTTCCCTCATTTCTGCACACAATGCTCTGAAAAGCATTAATGTAAAGCAGATTTGTACCTCAGACTCTCAAAAAGTTGTTTCCTGAAGGATCTTGACCTTTTTCCTTTTCTTCTTTCAGTTGGATACTTGTGGACAAACACTCTACCACTCCACCACAGGAGAGAAATGAGAAATTTTAAGGGTTACTGGCCACTTGATAGTCTAATAATGGCTAGGTGTTTGGTAATTGGATACAATAATTGCTTACTATGTTGAATGACTTTAAGAACCACTTCAATCTGTATTCCTTGGGTATTTAGAGAGGAGAGACTGATAAGGACATTGTTTTAAAATAACTTGCAAACAAAGCTATTCTTTCCAAACAGTCTGGGTCTGCCTGTATGTTTGCTCACGAAACTTGCTTTTCTGTACGATGACAAAAGAAAAAAAAAAGTCTTAAAAATGGGGCACAATAATTTCAACAAATCAGAGTTGCTAGGCTAGAAATTGTCCAGGATATTTTGGTCATTCTATTTGATGTTACCCAGAATATTAAAGATTTCATTTTCTCCCTTTCAAGATCAGAGCCAAATTCTGATCTCAGCTGTAAGTTCAGTAAAATCCTTCCATAATGAATCCCAGGGAAAGGGAGATTTGAGAGGGGGTTAAAAATGCAGGCACATTACATGGATACATTTCAAATATCTCATTTGGGATATTTTCCCCTCCTCCAGTGAGCATAAGCAGTGTGTTGAAGACTTGAAGAGTTATCATTATTATAAAAGTAGCAGCGTGGCTCAGTGGAAAGAGCACAGGCTTTGGAGTCAGAGGTCATGAGTTCGAATCCTGGCTCTGTCACTTGCCAGCTGGGTGACTGTGGGCAAGTCACTTAACTTCTCTGTGCCTCAGTTACCTCATCTGTAAAATGGGGATTAAGACTGTGAGCCCCACGTGGGACAACCTGGGTCTACCCCAGCACTTAGAACAGTGCTCTGCACATAGTAAGCACTTAAATACCAACATTATTATACGTGTTAGGGGCTTACTCTGTGCCTCAGTTTGCTTTCATTCATTCAGTTGTGTTTATTGAGTACTTATTGTGTTCAAATCATTGTACTAAGGGACTGGGAGAGTACAGTGTAATTAACAGACACATTCCCTGCCCCCAAGTAGACTATAGAGCAGTAGACTGTAGTCTAGTCTCCCTCACTGTAAAATGGGGATCAAGACTGTGAGCCCCATGTGGGACAGTGACTGTGTTTAACCCAATTACCTTATATCTACCCCAGCACTTGGAACAGTACCTAGCACCTAGTAAGCTCTTAACAAATACCAAAATTATTATCTCACCATGAAGACTTTCAATAAGATTCACTTGTTTTATTAAGCACCTCATGGCATTCAGTAGCTGCTAAGAACTTGGGCGGGTAGTCTCCAGATTCCTCTAGACTGTAAGCTCTTTGTGGCAGGGAACATGTCCTCCAACTCTTATCCTGTACTCTCCCAAGTGCTTACTACAGTGTTCTGAACATAGTAAGCACTCAATAAATACCATTGACTGATTGATTGTTCCCCTAGAAGCCAAAAGACAGAGTGACCCACAGGAAGATATACTATTTCAGAGCTCCTTGCCCACCTTAGTCTGCCCAAGTCCTGGGTGCTGTTTGAGAAAAAGCAAGAGATCTACCTTCCCTGCTTTTAAAACTGTGAACTTCCAAAAGCCTGTTGCCTCATTTGGAGAATATTTATGTTTTAATCCAGTACTTAACTTCACTTTTCCCTCTCCACACTGAATAGGTTGGTTTTCTAAGTTACCATCTAAATAGTAAATATTCAGAAAGTCTATGGTTTCCTTCTGAAACTGCCTAAGACACAAGCTTTCTCAGAATGTTTCCTGAGAATTATTTCTTTCATATACTCCACCCCGCACCAAAGTCTAATGAATCCAATTTTTCAACAGTGAGAAAATAACCTTAGAATTTAACTTTTCCTGCATACTGCAGACTGTTAAATGCTTTATGATAAAGGAAAACTAGGATAGTTACTGGGTTCTGAGCTCTAAAGTGGGTCTTGGATTCAAGTTACACTCCTCATTGTACTTACAATCCATGTAGCCATCAGGGGAAGCAACTGCAACAGAGATCTTTAGTTTCAATAGGTAGGGAAGAAAAGAGAATAAGACAGATCTAAATTCTTACGCTTCACTAATACAAGCTCTTTCAAATGCTTACCAACATCTATAATCATACAAACAAACCAGTAAATTAGTAAAGTTGTTTATACACACAAACAATTTTAGGAGGGTGAAAGGCATGATGTAGGTGTGATGGAATGAGAGTCTCATCCAGTGGGCTTCATTTAGAAGAATAGTGTGACCTAGTGAAAAAGTCATGGGCCTGGGAGTCAGAGGACCTAGGTTCTAATTCTGCTTCACAACTTGCCTCCTGTGTGACTTAGGTAAGTCATTTAATTTATATGGGCCTCATTTTCCAAGTACCTGCTCTCCCTCACATTTCTACTATGAATCTGAGATGGGACAGAGATTGGGTCTGACTTAAACGTCTTGTATCTACCCCAGAAATTAGTTCAAAGCTTGGTTCACAACGAGGACTTTAATACCACAAAAAAAATAAATAGAAAGAAAATATCATCAAGCTGTTGCACCCCTGTTCTAAATTGAGAACAAGCCATTAAAGACAACATAAAATTTAAGCATACCCTAACAATCCTTTTACTAAAAGGGATATTTTAGGTTATAAGCTCTTGCATGGCAGGGACTCTATCTTTTACTTGATTGTATGTTCACAAATGCTTACTACAGTACTCTTCATGCATTGTACTGCCCTATACAAAGCATCTGCTCAAATAATACTGGTGATGACATCTAAGTTAATATGGAAAAATCAGAACCCTAGCTGAGACCACCACCACAACTAGAATCCTTCAGAAGTCCCCAGAAATCCACATGATCCTGCTTTGTCTTCAAATGCCAATCATATTCGGATTAACGTCTGATTACTTCCCTTCCAAACTTCCAAAAACATTCCTTTAAATTTTATTTATTTCAATGTTTTGGAAGTGAAAATGTGTTACTGCATGTGAGAAATCCCTTTGCTTCGCCATATGCCTTTCTGACACTCTATGCCTGGAAATACATCGACTGTGCAGATTTCTTAGTTCTAAATGGTCTCTACTGCCAAGAAGGGAAGTAGGAATCTGAAACAGCCTGAGACCTTGGCAAATTTTGAACCAGATTGAAGCTGCACATTTTCACTGTTCAACTGTACGCGGGTTTCAAAACTTATTTTGGGGAGTAAGAGAAATTTCCTAATTTTTCTTCTACCTATTTTTTCTGCTATTTTTTCTCTAATTTTCTAATTGTTTGTCGCTTGCGGTCATGATGACCATGCCCTGGAGTAAGAGAAACTTGGAGGAGAGAATGAGATACTGGATCTTCGGTAAAAGTTGGTAGCTTCCATCTTCAGCTCCCCTCTTCAAATTCTGAGCTCCTCCAGAATTGAATTTCAGCAACATTGTGGCTCTTTGTTTGGGCAGATAAATCATAAACCAATCAATGGCATTTATTGAGATCTTACTATGTGCAGAGCACTGTACTAAGTGTTTGGGAGAGTATAATACAACAAAATTAGCAGACACTTTCCTAGTCCATAATGAGCCTACAGTCTAGAGGGGGAGACAGACATTAATATAAATAATTTATAATATAGAATTTTAAGATATGTGCTTACGTGTTGTAGGGTTGGGGTGACTGTAGAAGGCCAAAAGGTCACAGATCCAAGTGCATAGGTAACACAGAACGGAGATGGAGCCAGAGAAAAGAGGGCTTAAATCGGGGAAGGCCTCTTGGAGGAGCTGTGAGCTTAATAAGGCTATGAAGATGAGGAGAGTGGTGGTCTAGTGTTTATGTAGCGGAAGGGAGTTCCAGGTTAGGGGGAGGCTTAGAGGCTTTTTGGTTGGGAACTAAATGCCCTATTTTGGTGCAAACAGTGATGGTGAGCTGCAGATCGCCAGCTCTTAGTCCAGATATGAAGAGATAGAGAGATTCCTAGAGGCTGCTGGGAAGCTGTCCAGATAAACCCATTTGCTCATCTGTCTACAAAACCAAGAATCTATTCTTGGGATCCCAGCTAGTTTTGCAGTTGGAGAGAATCCCATCTCAAGACAAAGAGCAAAAACTCATGACTTCAAATGACAGAAGGGACAAATCACTCTTTGATGGAAATATTGATAAAACATTTGTTGTGATGATTATAGGAAGGAAAGTCCAGTAAATAACCAAGAAATAGAACTGTCCCCACTGTTTCTGCCTTGAGTCCTTTAGTATTGATAATTTTTTTTGTTTGAAATGACAGAAAAAATGAAAAAAATGGAAATATCTCCCATAACTATAATTATGGAATTTACCACTCTGTGCTATGAACTAGCCTAATTACAAGGTTATCAGACACAGTCCCTGTCCCACACAGAGCTCACATTCTCTCATCCTCATTTTACCGATGAAGAAACTGTCCAGAGAGGTTAAGAGACTTACGTAAGATCACACATCAGGTTAGTGCTGGAGCTGAAACTCAAATCAATCAAGCAAAAGCATTTGTTGGATGCAGAGCACTTGAGAACCCAGTTCTCCTGACCTCCAGTCCTGAGCTCCTGCTACCGGGCCATGCTTTCCATTTTCCACCATGAAAAAATGGCCACCCTTTTCCACAAAGATGCAATTTCAACATCTCCTGTCAAGGACAGGCCTTTTGGGAGTTAGCTCAAAGGGTCTAATTGGAGACTGCACCCTCTGAGAAATGATCATCAAATGCTGATTGTGCCTTTAAAGATGTTGAGTGACTCCTCACTCTGGTAGCAGCAGCTAAACTATTCCTCCAGGGGTAACTGGAATATTAATATATACAACTTACGACTCATTTAAATTCTTCAAAATAAAGTAGCCAGTTTGAGGTTTCACCTAGAGTCCATCTTCAATGCACACTAATTGATAGTTTTTACTTTTTTCTTTGTATTGTCAGAGCGAGAACCCTGCCTTTGGCTCTTCCTTATTACCAATTTATTTTGCCTAGGGTGTAAAATGGCAAAGTCATTTCTTTAGGGCTAAGGGTGAGGCAGAAAACTTAATTACATTTTTCAGATTATCAGAGAAGGAAGTCCTGAACTCGCCCTGTCTCCTAGCAAGAGATGAGCTTGGGTATGCAGATGGCTGGGCAATTTTATGGGTCAGTCCGCCAAATGTTAATGGAATGGTCTCGTCTCCCTCCCTCTTCGCCTGCTCCTTTCCAAGATTGCTGGATTCCATTTTGCCTCTCAGTGGGAGCATGAAGAGTTATTACTCAATTGTATCCAGGTTAATAATCCTCAAACAGCTGCTCACTTCTCTCTAGCTCATTAGTGAATAGCGCAACCCATTAGACTTTTCACATTATGCTGTCATCACTCTCATCACCATTAGTATATATTCAGTATTTATTTTGGACCCTGCACTGTAATGTACCCCAATCTTCAACAACCCTTCAGTCACCTCTTTCACTTGGGTTAATTTATTCATTCATGGCCAGCCTCAGCATTGCTTGTATAACTAGACTGCAAACTCCTTGAGGGTAGGCCCTTGTCTATTAATTCTATGGAATTAGCCCAAGTGTTCCACACACAGATGCTCACCAAATACTACTGATGGGTATGAATATTTGATATTTCTGCCTCCTCTGTTTAAAGCATGAGCTACTTGTGGGAACAGAATGTATCCTTTGGTTCTGCTGTATTTTCCCAAGCATTTAGTACAGTGCACTGCATTCAATAGGCACTCAAATACTATCATTACTATTACCATTACTTATAGCATAAAGGAATTAAAAGTATATAAAAGAGCACAGGCCTGGAAGTCAGCAGACCTGGGTTCTAATCCCAGCTCTGTCACTTGCCTGCTGTGTGACCTTGGCAAGTCACTTAACTTCTCTGTGCTTCAGTCTCATCTGTAAAATGGGGATTCAAAACCTAATCTCCCTCCTACCTAGCCAGTGAGACCCACACGGGACAGGGACTGTGTCTGACCTGATGAACATGTTCCTACCCCAGCACTTAGAACAGTGCTTGAAATACAGTGAGTGCTTAAAAAATACCATAAATAAATAAGATATCACCACCAAGGAGGAGGTTTAACAAGTGGAAGAAAATAAGTATAATAGAAGTGCAAAATATTAACCAAAAATTATACAAGCCTACTCTTAATAACAGAAATATTCAGTTCATGTCTCTTAACTCCTCAAGAACTTCAGTGATTGCTCATTGACCTCCGCAGCCAACAGAAATTTCTTACCACTGGCTTTAAAGCACACAGTCAGCTTGCCTTACTCTACTTCACCTCGTTAATCTACTACAGCCCAGCCCACACACTCCATTCATTCAGTCATATTTTTTGAGTGCTCACTGAGTGCAGAACATGGTACTAAGAGCTTAGCAAGTACAATTCAGCAACAAATAGAGACAATCCTTGCCCACAGCAGGTTCACACTCCATTCTTCTAGCTCCAGCTTACTCACTGTGCCCTGATCTCTCTCTCACCTCCAACCCTTTTCTCATATCATCCCCCTAACCAGGAACTCCCTCCCACTCCATATATGCCAGACCATCCTTCTCTCTACTTTCAGAGCATTACTAAAATCACCTTTCCTCCAAGAGGCCTTCACTTATTAAGCCCTCTTTTCTCCAGTTCACTCTTCCTTCTGCATCAACTAAGCATTTCAATCTGTGACCTTTGGACTCTTGATATTCACCCCAACTCCAACCCTACAGCACTTAGGTACATTATAAATTATATGTTATAAATTATTTATTTATTCATGTTAATGTTTTTCTTCCCCTCCAGACTGTAAGCTCATTATGAGTAGGGCACAGATCTGCTAATGCTTTGTACTGTACTCTCCCAAGCACCTAGTAGAATGCTCTGCTCTTAGTAAGTGCTCAATAAATACCACTGATTGAACCCAACCCTAAGCACTTAGTACACTGCTCTGCTCACAGTAAGCACTCAATAAATAACACTGATTGATTGATCAGGGTAGCAGTTGAAGTGATATGTCTCTGAGTAAAATGTAAGGGAGATTAGTCAGGGAGGCCTTCCCAAGGGAGGTGAGTTTTTAGTAAAGCTTTGAAGGAGGGAAGAGACAAAGAGTAAAAGGAAGTGGAGAGAGGGTGAGGAAAAAGTGTGATTGTTGGCTTTGATGTGGGAGACAACCAAGGAAGAAGCAGAATGGCCTAGTGGAAAGTGCATGGGCTTGGGACTGAATACCTGCATTTTAATGTATGATCTTGGTTAAGTCAGTTAATTTTGCTGTGCCTTAGTTTCCTCAGCTGTAAAATGGGGATTCAATACCTGCTCTCCCTCTTCCCTGGACTGTGAGCCTCTCATGAGCCAGGGATATTCCCAATCAGCTCTCCCACTCCTATTTTACCTCCCTGTTCTCCTATGGCAACCAGCCCACACACTTCACTCCTCTAATGCCAACCTACTAACTGTACCTCGATGTCATGTATCTCACAATCGACTCCTTGCCCACATCCTCCCCTCAGCTCTTTCATATGCGACAAACCACAACGCTCCCCAACTTCAAAGCCTTATTAAAATTATATCTCCTCCAGGAAGCCTTCCCCAACTAAGC